>NW_025726698.1:7500-10000 GCF_021461395.2 Schistocerca americana
TGCCGCCATCCGCATTACAGTGTATAGCTGCAAGGTGTTTAACATGAAGCGATACTCTGGGGACCGGGCAGTGCGAGTAGCAAACTATATTGCGGGGGTTGCAGTTAGGCAACACTACACTAATTTAACGCGTCGTATGACAATTACAGAGCAGGTTAAGGCCCAACGTGTGTTGGGTTAAGGCCCAACGTGTGTTGGGTTAAGGCCCAACGTGTGTTGGGTTAAGGCCCAACGTGTGTTGGGTTAAGGCCCAACGTGTGTTGGGTTAAGGCCCAACGTGTGTTGGGTTAAGGCCCAACGTGTGTTGGGTTAAGGCCCAACGTGTGTTGGGTTAAGGCCCAACGTGTGTTGGGTTAAGGCCCAACGTGTGTTGGGTTAAGGCCCAACGTGTGTTGGGTTAAGGCCCAACGTGTGTTGGGTTAAGGCCCAACGTGTGTTGGGTTAAGGCCCAACGTGTGTTGGGTTAAGGCCCAACGTGTGTTGGGTTAAGGCCCAACGTGTGTTGGGTTAAGGCCCAACGTGTGTTGGGTTAAGGCCCAACGTGTGTTGGGTTAAGGCCCAACGTGTGTTGGGTTAAGGCCCAACGTGTGTTGGGTTAAGGCCCAACGTGTGTTGGGTTAAGGCCCAACGTGTGTTGGGTTAAGGCCCAACGTGTGTTGGGTTAAGGCCCAACGTGTGTTGGGTTAAGGCCCAACGTGTGTTGGGTTAAGGCCCAACGTGTGTTGGGTTAAGGCGCAACATAGGTTAGGTTAAGGCGCAACATAGGTTAGGTTAAGGCGCAACATAGGTTAGGTTAAGGCGCAACATAGGTTAGGTTAAGGCGCAACATAGGTTAGGTTAAGGCGCAACATAGGTTAGGTTAAGGCGCAACATAGGTTAGGTTACGGCGCAACATAGGTTAGGTTAAGGCGCAACATAGGTTAGGTTAAGGCGCAACATAGGTTAGGTTACGGCGCAACATAGGTTAGGTTAAGGCGCAACATAGGTTAGGTTAAGGCGCAACATAGGTTAGGTTAAGGCGCAACATAGGTTAGGTTAAGGCGCAACATAGGTTAGGTTAAGGCGCAACATAGGTTAGGTTAAGGCGCAACATAGGTTAGGTTAAGGCGCAACATAGGTTAGGTTAAGGCGCAACATAGGTTAGGTTACGGCGCAACATAGGTTAGGTTAAGGCGCAACATAGGTTAGGTTAAGGCGCAACATAGGTTAGGTTAAGGCGCAACATAGGTTAGGTTATGGCGCAACATAGGTTAGGTTACGGCGCAACATAGGTTAGGTTACGGCGCAACATAGGTTAGGTTAAGGCGCAACATAGGTTAGGTTAAGGCGCAACATAGGTTAGGTTAAGGCGCAACATAGGTTAGGTTAAGGCGCAACATAGGTTAGGTTAAGGCGCAACATAGGTTAGGTTAAGGCGCAACATGGGTTAGGTTAAGGCGCAACATGGGTTAGGTTAAGGCGCAACATGGGTTAGGTTAAGGCGCAACATGGGTTAGGTTAAGGCGCAACATGGGTTAGGTTAAGGCGCAACATGGGTTAGGTTAAGGCGCAACATGGGTTAGGTTAAGGCGCAACATGGGTTAGGTTAAGGCGCAACATGGGTTAGGTTAAGGCGCAACATGGGTTAGGTTAAGGCGCAACATGGGTTAGGTTAAGGTACAATATGGGTTAGGTTAAGGTACAATATGGGTTAGGTTAAGGTACAATATGGGTTAGGTTAAGGTACAATATGGGTTAGGTTAAGGTACAATATGGGTTAGGTTAAGGTACAATATGGGTTAGGTTAAGGTACAATATGGGTTAGGTTAAGGTACAATATGGGTTAGGTTAAGGTACAATACGGGTTAGGTTAAGGTACAATACGGGTTAGGTTAAGGTACAATACGGGTTAGGTTAAGGTACAATACGGGTTAGGTTAAGGTACAATACGGGTTAGGTTAAGGTACAATACGGGTTAGGTTAAGGTACAATACGGGTTAGGTTAAGGCACTTGGGGGGGGGGGGGCCCGGTTTGTTGATTGTGATTATCGTAAGTAAATGACTGCGGCATCATCTGATTTGCCACGTCAGGGTGCACCTTTGGCTCATAACAGGCGGCGCTCTGATTCCATGCTTGTGGCAGACCTGTGTCTTTCATTCCTGCCATTGTTTGTGTGGTGTGACAGGAGGCAGTATTGTGATGTTGGGTGCACCCCTGTCTGGGACATGTGTGGGTGTTGGTGGCTTAGCTGAGCAATGGTGGTTGTCGGAAGGGTGGGATATTCTGTTTTCCGAGTGGACCTCCCGGTCTGGTTATGATAGTGTGGATTGTCTAATGTGGCAGAGAGGATGCACTGGGTGTTGTTCCATGCTGGTGCTTACATATTGTCTGTGTGCCTGTTACAGGCAGAGAGTAGTGCGTGATAAGAGTGTCTGGCTGACGTGTGATTGTGAGCAGAGTCTTTCAGCATGTATACGGACAGGTCTATACATTATCTGTATTCTGATGGCTCTATCTATT
>NW_025726698.1:15000-20000 GCF_021461395.2 Schistocerca americana
CCAGCACATCCAAAAGGCAGATCGGTCGATAAGACTTGGGCAACTGCGGATCCTTGTCAGAGCCCTTCTTTATTATCACCACATCCGCTATTTTCCATCTGCTCGGATATGTTCCCAATTGTAGACATGAGTTATAAATTTTGACCAGATCTGGAGCAAGCTGAGGGGCGAGATATTGTAGTATTTCCACAGGCACCCCGTCAGGACCGGGCGCCTTCTTCCTGGTAAAAGAGTGGAGCGCTGCTACCACCTCCTCAAGAGAGAAAGGGTACACGTGTGCTCCATTTTCATATGGTACCAATAACGCAGCTCGTATTGCCCGCTGCTCCTCAGTATCCTCCTCAACGACGTCGTCCGGCAACAGAACTTCCATCAAAACATTAGCTGTCTCTTCCCAAGTCTTGGTGCACCGCCCATTTTCCAGCTGCAGAGTAGACAGCATCGTGGGAGATCTGATCTTCTCTCGTACAAGCTTGTACGGGACCCCCCAGGGGTCCAATCCCAGCTGCTCATTCACAAAGTTCTGCCATGACTGCCGTCTTAGACGTTGTACGGACTCCTGGTATCGAGCCTTGAGGCGACGGTAAATCCTTAGGTGGTACTGTCGTTCTTCTTGTGTGAAGCCCCTTTGGTAATTACTTCTTGCCCGCCTGACAGACCGCCTGAGCTCACTCAGCTCTGGGGGCCATGGAGTAGCCTGTTTGCGAACAAACCTTGCCACCCGAGGAACGGACGTAGCAATAGCCGCCTCGATAGATGCCACTAGTTCGTCTACCGCTTCATCCACGTTATGTATCTCCTCCTCTGATCCAAGCCCTGGAGGACGAAACTCCTGTGCCAGCCGGTTCCAATCCGTCTTTCGATAATTATAACGTTCTACCCAGTCCCCGAGATCTTCTTCAACTTCCATATGGTAATCAAAGAAAATACAATTGTGGTCACTTACAGTAAGATTACTTACAACTCTCCAGTTTCTGATGTGTGGTGCTGCACTTAGAGATGCAAGCGTAACATCTATATTGGAAACAGCACCCGCCCTTCCTGAAAAGGTAGGCGGATAGCCAGGTTGGTTTATAACATCTAATTGCATCTGCATTATGAGATTCTCCAACTCAACACCTCGCTCATCCTGTTCCACACTAAACCACAAAGGGGACTTTGCGTTTGCGTCCATACATACAATGACCGGCTTTCCTTGTAACATTCTTAAGATCCAATCCAACTGACTAAGAAATCCCATGATATGTTGTCTGAATTGACAATATACATTTACAAGGAATACTAAATGTGACATCAAGTTAAGTTCAACAACGATTACGTGATCATTACAAAATTGTGTTAACACAGTTGTTCTAATCAGCTTATTCAGAACTACAACAGCGCTCATAGGATTCTCACCGGAGAATACCACTTGCGCAGTTGCAGGAAATCCAGGAATCCGACCAGCACAGGAGGCGGGTTCTTGAATTACTAAGATGTCCAGCATGTCATCTTCCGCAATCCTTCTTAACTCTTGCGTGACCAAATGGCTACGCATTGCGTTTATCTGTAGTACCTTAAAACTCCCCATCAACCAGGGGGGTAAAAAACATGCAGGCGACTGGCGGGCCAAGATTTCGAGAGATCTACAACGTTTCTACCGTACATTTTAACCATGTCCCGGTATATTTTTTCGAGATCGAATTTACGGCCCCGCCTGACAAACACCTGCTCCACCAACTCCTTTAAATCATCAGATTGCGAAGGAATATTTGCCACGTGCAAACTTATACAATCCACGTCCTCCAAGGCTGGATAAGTAATATCTTGGCCATGTCTATGTCCAGTCCGAACAAGCTGCCTCAGTGCAACAGTCAACAATGCTGGTTCCTCAAGCCTGGTTAACCGCAACTTATGTTCAAAATCATTATACACGTCTCCAGGACCAACTGCATTATAAAAAGTGCTTGCACCATTCAACTTTGCACTATTTACAATATTTACATTAGATCTACAGTTACTACCATCGCCACCAACATCCGCAGTAGAAACTGTACTCGACTTTGCACTATTTACAAAATTTACATTTGATCTGCCACTACTACCACCACCACTACTACCACCGCCACCGACTTCATTAGGGACTGTACTCGCGCCTTGATCTGTAGCCTGTGAGTCTTGCTTCGCCGGCTCCTCCATCTTGGTTCTTGACAGTCGACTAGTTAGCCGACCGATCGCCGTCTCCAAGTCGACATCTGTTTGGATGCCGACGTCGACCATCGATCCTCCAGTGGCGCCCGGAACATCTTCTGGGCTGTACAGTGTACCTGTGGACAGAGCCTTACTAATTAACTTGCCCCGTTCCGCGTCCCTTTTAATTTTACTCGGAGATTTCTTTTTCGGCGCCTTAAGGGTCGCCATAATCAGTTCGCTGAATTATTCTGTCAAGGAACATGCGGTAGGTAGGGCAGTCTTTAGGTCCACCACACTTTCTTCCCCGCTTCTTACACGGTATACAGACCTGGGGTTTGTCCTTATTAGGACAGGCCTTCCTTTCATGACCCACCTGCCCACAATGGGCACACAGGGCATGTTCTTCCTGACAATACTTATTTGTATGGTTCAAGTCTTGGCACTTGGTGCAACGCGGCACCGCCAAGTAATCTTTAATATTTAACGCTGAATATCCAACGTACAACCTGCCAATTCTAGTAAGAGGCTTCCAAAGTTCCGGAGAGACTTCCACCACATGGTGAACTGTAAGTTTCTCCCTTGGTCCGACTTTAAATCTGAGTCTAAACTGGCTATCGAAATCCTCCCTTGTCATAGTCATGTCGAAATTCTGCACGTATATGGAATCCAACAAGCTGTCCGCACTCATATATGTCGGGACATCGTATAGGCACATCAAAGGCCTTCGCCTCCTAGGCGGTTCGCATTTGACCTTCTCAGTTAACTGAGGATTTGTCATAATGCGCTGACTGTCTTCTTGAGTTGCCGTTTCCACGATCAGTACATTTTTTGCAGTTCTTACTGTATTTATTTTAATCTTGTCTCGCTTAGGATCTATACACTTCTCGAATGCAGTCTTGACTGCTCGAATATCCTCCCCCTCTTTTGGCTTGATAAACACCGTTGGGACAACCTTCTTGATATTTTCCTGTATTGTCTCTTTTGCCGATGGCGCCTTGACCACAGGGGTACTCGCGACCGCGGCATAAGATTTTGCAACTGGTGGCTGACTCCTGAGGCGTTCGTTTTCCTTCTGCAATTCTATCAATCTCCCCTCTAACTGGGAATGAGCCATTGCCCACCTAGCAACACAATCCCGAATATTATTTATCGCCTGATTACTAATTTTGCCATTCTTTACACTGGAATCCAGTAACTTTAAGAAACGAGCATGACGCTCGGCTACAGATAAAGCATCATCGTAATTCGAATCGCCTTCAAACGCATGGTCACTCTCTACTTGTTCAGCCATCTTGACGAAATGAAGAGAGTGAAAAGGAGGCCCGTCTCTTTCCCCGGACCGGCCTCTCTGGCATGGGGGGAGGCTAAATGCAGCTCGCTCACCGGTCACGCCCCTCGACCAAGAGCTCTCTACAACTGAGCTGCTAGGTTTAGCACGCCGTGGGTACAGCGCACTAGTCCTCTTCGATGGCTGCATCATCGAAGTTTTCTCCCGCTCCCTTACCGGCGAATGCCACCCGCATTCCGGGAGAGCGGATTCACTCCCCGTCCTTCGCCCCCTACTAGGCCGAGTTCCCACCAAAAGGCTAAAGACCCGGTCCTACTCAGGTGCCGGGCCGGTCCCCCAGACGTTCGGGGGTCTGGACCCATCTAACCTAACCGGGGACATGTCACCACGCCCCGGCTTGGCGGATCATGCCCCGGAATTCCAGGGGCAGGGCGGGTGACCTTCGCCGACTTAGGCCAGGATCCCGCCGCGACAAATGCAGCCACCGGAACCGGTGTGCAAGTTGTTCAGCACACCGTCGCGCCCCTGCCCTTCGGTCGCCCGAAGGCTTAACAGCTGCACCTCGAGAAGGCGGGCAGGGACACTTGGGAAGGAGAGGCTAAGATGTTCGAGTCGCATCCTTCCCCTGCTGCCTATTACCAACCATGAGCCCACACAAATCGGGGCACATAGCATGAGACAGCCGCAGCCAGTAGATAGGGACAGCGGGAATCTCGTTAATCCATTCATGCGCGTCACTAATTAGATGACGAGGCATTTGGCTACCTTAAGAGAGTCATAGTTACTCCCGCCGTTTACCCGCGCTTGCTTGAATTTCTTCACGTTGACATTCAGAGCACTGGGCAGAAATCACATTGCGTCAACACCCGCTAGGGCCATCGCAATGCTTTGTTTTAATTAGACAGTCGGATTCCCCCAGTCCGTGCCAGTTCTGAGTTGATCGTTGAATGGCGGCCGAAGAGAATCCGCGCACCCGCGCGCCCCCGGAGGAGCACGCTAAGGCGGACGCGGCCTCGCAGCAAGGAAGATCCGTGGGAGGCCAAGGCACGGGACCGAGCTCGGATCCTGCACGCAGGTTGAAGCACCGGGGCGCGAACGCCGCGCAGGCGCGCGCATCCTGCACCGCCGGCCAGCACGAGGCCAACCAACGGCGAGAGCAGACCACGCCCGCGCTAAACGCCCGCACTTACCGGCACCCCTACGGCACTCACCTCGCCCAGGCCCGGCACGTTAGCGCTGACCCACTTCCCGACCAAGCCCGACACGCCCCGATCCTCAGAGCCAATCCTTATCCCGAAGTTACGGATCCAATTTGCCGACTTCCCTTACCTACATTATTCTATCGACTAGAGGCTCTTCACCTTGGAGACCTGCTGCGGATATGGGTACGAACCGGCGCGACACCTCCACGTGGCCCTCTCCCGGATTTTCAAGGTCCGAGGGGAAGATCGGGACACCGCCGCAACTGCGGTGCTCTTCGCGTTCCAAACCCTATCTCCCTGCTAGAGGATTCCAGGGAACTCGAACGCTCATGCAGAAA
>NW_025726698.1:25000-27500 GCF_021461395.2 Schistocerca americana
TGCTGTCGTGGCATTGCCGGCGGGAGACAACACGCGCCACCTACGGTGGCCGGCAGCTCCAACGCCAGCGCCACAGAAGGACAAAAGCCCCACTTGGGTGCCGAAGCGAACTCTCCCAGCACAGCGCACGCGCCAACACGTCCGCACAGCTGCGATACAATCCACCTGCGAGAACCGCAGAGGCGACCGAGCAGCAGACGGCGTCGCGGCGCCGAGCGCCGGGCGGCGGCGCATCCTCAGCGCACACAGTCCTCAATCGGACCAGCACACTGCAGATGTCCACCGCGCTTCGCACCGGGCCCGCGAGGACCTACTTTGGCCGCACGGCGCCGCGTGCAGGGTGCGCCGGCGCGCAGCTGCGCCGCCTGCCGCCTCCGTCGGCCGGCGCGCCTGCCACTGGCCGCCCCCACCAGCCGGCTGTAGCGCGTGCGCCCACGCACCGCGCGGCCAGCACGCCGGAAGGCCCCCCCTCACCGGCCGGGGACGGTCCCACCCAGCCACCGCCGCGTATCGCTTCACACCCACATGCCATTCACGTTCGTGGGCATGGTGGGTATCGCTGAAACAACCGGTTGGTAGCTCAACCGATCGTCGCCATCACTGATTCACCTCTAGCGAGAACAACCGCACCACAACGGTTTACCAGTTCTTCATTTGCGTAACGTCACCAGCAAACGTAGACGTCCATCGCCATTTGCAAATTCAACGATTGTTGCATGCCTGTGTCAGGTGTCACGACACACTATGTCTGCCCACATACACGCAACAACATGTGCACGCTTCGCGAACACGTGGAAGGTGGCCCCCGTACGTATGCGATGTCCATTGCGCGAACGACTGTCAACCGGCCTCTGTCGCATGTCGCAGATGTGGAACGCAGTGCACCATGCTATCACGGTGTGTGAGAAGAGACGACTACGTCTGACAACACGCGCCACTACATCAACAGACGGCTCATGCTGATCGCCATCCACGGCATACCATACTGCAATCCAGCTCTTATAGGGAGACGACACGTAGCTGAGTGCACAATATTTGGACCGTATGGTTCGCCGTTGTTGGCGCAGTCGTGGTACGGTCACACATGTACCACGATGTATCATTCAGTACATGAGGACCAATGTGCGGTACAGTGTGTGATTTGGACGTACAACATCAGCGGACAGTTGCCACAAGCCGTACCACAACGTAGGCTGTGCTTCGCCATGCGAATGCCAATGAACAACTGCGAAGGGCATTGAGCATGTACGTCCTGCCGCCATCCGCATTACAGTGTATAGCTGCAAGGTGTTTAACATGAAGCGATACTCTGGGGACCGGGCAGTGCGAGTAGCAAACTATATTGCGGGGGTTGCAGTTAGGCAACACTACACTAATTTAACGCGTCGTATGACAATTACAGAGCAGGTTAAGGCCCAACGTGTGTTGGGTTAAGGCCCAACGTGTGTTGGGTTAAGGCCCAACGTGTGTTGGGTTAAGGCCCAACGTGTGTTGGGTTAAGGCCCAACGTGTGTTGGGTTAAGGCCCAACGTGTGTTGGGTTAAGGCCCAACGTGTGTTGGGTTAAGGCCCAACGTGTGTTGGGTTAAGGCCCAACGTGTGTTGGGTTAAGGCCCAACGTGTGTTGGGTTAAGGCCCAACGTGTGTTGGGTTAAGGCCCAACGTGTGTTGGGTTAAGGCCCAACGTGTGTTGGGTTAAGGCCCAACGTGTGTTGGGTTAAGGCCCAACGTGTGTTGGGTTAAGGCCCAACGTGTGTTGGGTTAAGGCCCAACGTGTGTTGGGTTAAGGCCCAACGTGTGTTGGGTTAAGGCCCAACGTGTGTTGGGTTAAGGCCCAACGTGTGTTGGGTTAAGGCCCAACGTGTGTTGGGTTAAGGCCCAACGTGTGTTGGGTTAAGGCCCAACGTGTGTTGGGTTAAGGCCCAACGTGTGTTGGGTTAAGGCCCAACGTGTGTTGGGTTAAGGCGCAACATAGGTTAGGTTAAGGCGCAACATAGGTTAGGTTAAGGCGCAACATAGGTTAGGTTAAGGCGCAACATAGGTTAGGTTAAGGCGCAACATAGGTTAGGTTAAGGCGCAACATAGGTTAGGTTAAGGCGCAACATAGGTTAGGTTACGGCGCAACATAGGTTAGGTTAAGGCGCAACATAGGTTAGGTTAAGGCGCAACATAGGTTAGGTTACGGCGCAACATAGGTTAGGTTAAGGCGCAACATAGGTTAGGTTAAGGCGCAACATAGGTTAGGTTAAGGCGCAACATAGGTTAGGTTAAGGCGCAACATAGGTTAGGTTAAGGCGCAACATAGGTTAGGTTAAGGCGCAACATAGGTTAGGTTAAGGCGCAACATAGGTTAGGTTAAGGCGCAACATAGGTTAGGTTACGGCGCAACATAGGTTAGGTTAAGGCGCAACATAGGTTAGGTTAAGGCGCAACATAGGTTAGGTTAAGGCGCAACATAGGTTAGGTTATGGCGCAACATAGGTTAGGTTACGGCGCAACAT
>NW_025726698.1:37500-42500 GCF_021461395.2 Schistocerca americana
AGGCAAACGGACCGGACGAGCCGACCGATTGGTTTTGATCTAATAAAAGCGTCCCTTCCATCTCTGGTCGGGACTCTGTTTGCATGTATTAGCTCTAGAATTACCACAGTTATCCAAGTAACGTGGGTACGATCTAAGGAACCATAACTGATTTAATGAGCCATTCGCGGTTTCACCTTAATGCGGCTTGTACTGAGACATGCATGGCTTAATCTTTGAGACAAGCATATGACTACTGGCAGGATCAACCAGGGAGCTGCGTCAACTAGAGCTGAGCAGCCGGCCGCCCGGGAGTGTGTCCCGGGGGCCCGCGCGAACACGCAAGCGTCCGCTCAATTATTCTGCAAACAGGAGGAGGCTGAGCTCCCCTGCACAATACACCTCGAAACCCTCTCAGGTCCCGGCGGCGCGCAGCGCCGTCCTAAGTACTTGGTCGGGTTCGAGAGAGGCGCAATCGCCCGGAGTTTGGCGAGTAGACGCTTTAGGTGCGACCACCCGTGCTCCCAACTGAGCTTGCCGCTGCCGACAGAGGCCCGGGAGCGTGCTGTCGTGGCATTGCCGGCGGGAGACAACACGCGCCACCTACGGTGGCCGGCAGCTCCAACGCCAGCGCCACAGAAGGACAAAAGCCCCACTTGGGTGCCGAAGCGAACTCTCCCAGCACAGCGCACGCGCCAACACGTCCGCACAGCTGCGATACAATCCACCTGCGAGAACCGCAGAGGCGACCGAGCAGCAGACGGCGTCGCGGCGCCGAGCGCCGGGCGGCGGCGCATCCTCAGCGCACACAGTCCTCAATCGGACCAGCACACTGCAGATGTCCACCGCGCTTCGCACCGGGCCCGCGAGGACCTACTTTGGCCGCACGGCGCCGCGTGCAGGGTGCGCCGGCGCGCAGCTGCGCCGCCTGCCGCCTCCGTCGGCCGGCGCGCCTGCCACTGGCCGCCCCCACCAGCCGGCTGTAGCGCGTGCGCCCACGCACCGCGCGGCCAGCACGCCGGAAGGCCCCCCCTCACCGGCCGGGGACGGTCCCACCCAGCCACCGCCGCGTATCGCTTCACACCCACATGCCATTCACGTTCGTGGGCATGGTGGGTATCGCTGAAACAACCGGTTGGTAGCTCAACCGATCGTCGCCATCACTGATTCACCTCTAGCGAGAACAACCGCACCACAACGGTTTACCAGTTCTTCATTTGCGTAACGTCACCAGCAAACGTAGACGTCCATCGCCATTTGCAAATTCAACGATTGTTGCATGCCTGTGTCAGGTGTCACGACACACTATGTCTGCCCACATACACGCAACAACATGTGCACGCTTCGCGAACACGTGGAAGGTGGCCCCCGTACGTATGCGATGTCCATTGCGCGAACGACTGTCAACCGGCCTCTGTCGCATGTCGCAGATGTGGAACGCAGTGCACCATGCTATCACGGTGTGTGAGAAGAGACGACTACGTCTGACAACACGCGCCACTACATCAACAGACGGCTCATGCTGATCGCCATCCACGGCATACCATACTGCAATCCAGCTCTTATAGGGAGACGACACGTAGCTGAGTGCACAATATTTGGACCGTATGGTTCGCCGTTGTTGGCGCAGTCGTGGTACGGTCACACATGTACCACGATGTATCATTCAGTACATGAGGACCAATGTGCGGTACAGTGTGTGATTTGGACGTACAACATCAGCGGACAGTTGCCACAAGCCGTACCACAACGTAGGCTGTGCTTCGCCATGCGAATGCCAATGAACAACTGCGAAGGGCATTGAGCATGTACGTCCTGCCGCCATCCGCATTACAGTGTATAGCTGCAAGGTGTTTAACATGAAGCGATACTCTGGGGACCGGGCAGTGCGAGTAGCAAACTATATTGCGGGGGTTGCAGTTAGGCAACACTACACTAATTTAACGCGTCGTATGACAATTACAGAGCAGGTTAAGGCCCAACGTGTGTTGGGTTAAGGCCCAACGTGTGTTGGGTTAAGGCCCAACGTGTGTTGGGTTAAGGCCCAACGTGTGTTGGGTTAAGGCCCAACGTGTGTTGGGTTAAGGCCCAACGTGTGTTGGGTTAAGGCCCAACGTGTGTTGGGTTAAGGCCCAACGTGTGTTGGGTTAAGGCCCAACGTGTGTTGGGTTAAGGCCCAACGTGTGTTGGGTTAAGGCCCAACGTGTGTTGGGTTAAGGCCCAACGTGTGTTGGGTTAAGGCCCAACGTGTGTTGGGTTAAGGCCCAACGTGTGTTGGGTTAAGGCCCAACGTGTGTTGGGTTAAGGCCCAACGTGTGTTGGGTTAAGGCCCAACGTGTGTTGGGTTAAGGCCCAACGTGTGTTGGGTTAAGGCCCAACGTGTGTTGGGTTAAGGCCCAACGTGTGTTGGGTTAAGGCCCAACGTGTGTTGGGTTAAGGCCCAACGTGTGTTGGGTTAAGGCCCAACGTGTGTTGGGTTAAGGCCCAACGTGTGTTGGGTTAAGGCCCAACGTGTGTTGGGTTAAGGCCCAACGTGTGTTGGGTTAAGGCCCAACGTGTGTTGGGTTAAGGCCCAACGTGTGTTGGGTTAAGGCGCAACATAGGTTAGGTTAAGGCGCAACATAGGTTAGGTTAAGGCGCAACATAGGTTAGGTTAAGGCGCAACATAGGTTAGGTTAAGGCGCAACATAGGTTAGGTTAAGGCGCAACATAGGTTAGGTTAAGGCGCAACATAGGTTAGGTTACGGCGCAACATAGGTTAGGTTAAGGCGCAACATAGGTTAGGTTACGGCGCAACATAGGTTAGGTTAAGGCGCAACATAGGTTAGGTTAAGGCGCAACATAGGTTAGGTTAAGGCGCAACATAGGTTAGGTTAAGGCGCAACATAGGTTAGGTTAAGGCGCAACATAGGTTAGGTTAAGGCGCAACATAGGTTAGGTTAAGGCGCAACATAGGTTAGGTTAAGGCGCAACATAGGTTAGGTTACGGCGCAACATAGGTTAGGTTAAGGCGCAACATAGGTTAGGTTAAGGCGCAACATAGGTTAGGTTAAGGCGCAACATAGGTTAGGTTATGGCGCAACATAGGTTAGGTTACGGCGCAACATAGGTTAGGTTACGGCGCAACATAGGTTAGGTTAAGGCGCAACATAGGTTAGGTTAAGGCGCAACATAGGTTAGGTTAAGGCGCAACATAGGTTAGGTTAAGGCGCAACATAGGTTAGGTTAAGGCGCAACATGGGTTAGGTTAAGGCGCAACATGGGTTAGGTTAAGGCGCAACATGGGTTAGGTTAAGGCGCAACATGGGTTAGGTTAAGGCGCAACATGGGTTAGGTTAAGGCGCAACATGGGTTAGGTTAAGGCGCAACATGGGTTAGGTTAAGGCGCAACATGGGTTAGGTTAAGGCGCAACATGGGTTAGGTTAAGGCGCAACATGGGTTAGGTTAAGGCGCAACATGGGTTAGGTTAAGGCGCAACATGGGTTAGGTTAAGGCGCAACATGGGTTAGGTTAAGGCGCAACATGGGTTAGGTTAAGGTACAATATGGGTTAGGTTAAGGTACAATATGGGTTAGGTTAAGGTACAATATGGGTTAGGTTAAGGTACAATATGGGTTAGGTTAAGGTACAATATGGGTTAGGTTAAGGTACAATATGGGTTAGGTTAAGGTACAATATGGGTTAGGTTAAGGTACAATACGGGTTAGGTTAAGGTACAATACGGGTTAGGTTAAGGTACAATACGGGTTAGGTTAAGGTACAATACGGGTTAGGTTAAGGTACAATACGGGTTAGGTTAAGGTACAATACGGGTTAGGTTAAGGTACAATACGGGTTAGGTTAAGGTACAATACGGGTTAGGTTAAGGCACTTGGGGGGGGGGGGGGCCCGGTTTGTTGATTGTGATTATCGTAAGTAAATGACTGCGGCATCATCTGATTTGCCACGTCAGGGTGCACCTTTGGCTCATAACAGGCGGCGCTCTGATTCCATGCTTGTGGCAGACCTGTGTCTTTCATTCCTGCCATTGTTTGTGTGGTGTGACAGGAGGCAGTATTGTGATGTTGGGTGCACCCCTGTCTGGGACATGTGTGGGTGTTGGTGGCTTAGCTGAGCAATGGTGGTTGTCGGAAGGGTGGGATATTCTGTTTTCCGAGTGGACCTCCCGGTCTGGTTATGATAGTGTGGATTGTCTAATGTGGCAGAGAGGATGCACTGGGTGTTGTTCCATGCTGGTGCTTACATATTGTCTGTGTGCCTGTTACAGGCAGAGAGTAGTGCGTGATAAGAGTGTCTGGCTGACGTGTGATTGTGAGCAGAGTCTTTCAGCATGTATACGGACAGGTCTATACATTATCTGTATTCTGATGGCTCTATCTATTACTAATCAGCGCCGTGTATACGTTTAATCCGGTTCCAGTCGAAACTATTGTATCTCTGTACATTAGTGACACGGCGAGCCCGCTATGTAGTTACTCGTCTCGGCAGCTTCCACCGGTGTATGGCAAATGATTATAAGGAATCAGTCTAGTCGTCAATACCGATAGTCTGACGTCACATGTCTGGGGTGGGGGACGCTGCGCCCTTCCGGTGGGTCATGGCCTAGGAAGACTCTTCCCACGCAGGGGGGCTTGGACTGTCATTGACTCTTCCGAGTAATATACTTGCCGTACGTTTTTGCGACTGCGAGTGCAACGCTCACCGGTACCGACATGGATGGAGCGCCTCCTAGCTGCCGCTGAGCATCTGCATTCGTACAGCGAGCAACGCGATCGCGTCTGTAGCTCGTACGTGGTACGGCTCGCAGCTCATGTATATGGACAGCGGGAATGTCGCATATTGGACATAACTCTTCATGAAACGCACGTTATAGGGGTGGATTGCACATTGCGAGTGCGAGCAAAGTCCGCCGTTCATCCGCTGGAGTTGCGAGTTGGGCGGTTGGGGTGGGCACGAACGGGTGCAGGTGGAGTGATTGCCGGTCCACGACTTCGTGCGGCAGAGGGCGCTGGCGTTGGGG
>NW_025726699.1:0-50723 GCF_021461395.2 Schistocerca americana
CACGCTAGACGACGACGGCGGCGGCGGCGGTGGTCGTTTGTTTGGCGAATGTCTGTACACGTGTTTGTCTGTGTCCATCCGGTATGTATTTGTTTGTTTGAAAGTGTTTTGTGTGTCGGTGACGTGGTCCGATCCGTCGCCCCCTGAGTAACTGTCGATCGGCGCGATAGACCGGCGTCACGCAACTGAACCGAAGTCTTGGGCACACCCGTCATACTGTTGTACACCGTCGCGCTGAGAACGGTAACGAAAGGTTGACGTTGATCGGTCGAATGTCTGGGCAGAACGTGAGGAATGAGGCAAGAGTGCAAGGAGGGGGGGCAAAAGAGAGAGGAAGGGAAAAAGGGGAGAAACGCATTCGTAGAGCAACGGAACGTTCCCGTGTCGGAGGCGTATTGGAGCCGCACTGAAATGCGTTTAACGGCGGCGCGGCTGCAAGTGTCTGCCGTGGTGAACGTTACCTTTGACGGCTGCATTGGGCTTTGCCTTTGCTTTCGCTTTCGCTTTCGCGTTCGCTTTCGCTTTCCCGGATGTACGTAACGTTTGTTGATATGGTTCTGAGGAAGAGTGTATGACAGTGCCGTGCCGTCCATGTTCGTGTGCCCTCCCATTGTGTGTATGCTATTGTCTGTGTACTTGAATGATGTATGTAGGTGTTAGTGGACATGTTTTACCAGTGGGGGGAAATGGATCGTCGATAGTTGCCGTCACTCTGTCACGGTCGAGATGACGCACCCTCCGTACAGAAAGGTGTCGAGAAAGTGAGTGTGTGTGTGCGTCCGTGAATTGGCAGCGTTTGGAGGTGGGCGTGCCCTGCATGTGGCCCGGAAAAGGCTGTTCGTTAGGCGGTAGTGTTGTGTGGACAGGGGAGGGGCATGCGTAACGCTGCTGGCATGGCATTTCGGGAGATGGGAGGGGGCAAACGAGGAAACGAGGAGCGGCGGCCAAAGACGGGACGGGGAGGGGCGCGGTGTGGGTGGCTTGCGCCTGTGCTCGGCGTTGTGGTTTGTGCAAAAGAGGAGGAGAAAAACAATGTGAGTTGCCAGGGAGGGGAGCGGTGTTGTGTTGTGGTTGTCGTGGTGTAGCCGCAGACGCGGCTGTCAGTGAACGTGGCGAGACGGACGGATGCGCGGAGGGGCGGGGGCGGCGCATTTCGCCGGTGCCGTGCCGTGCCGTGCCTGAAAGCCGCGTGGTCGCTGTGTTGTTGGTGGCGTGGGGGCGAGGAGAGTACCGTACGGGTGTGCTTGTGCGCCGGAAATGGCACACTGCGCCCGCCCGTCTTGGAGGCTGATGGCTGTGGTGTGGAAATGGGGCGCGGTGATGTTGAAGCACAGAAAAGAAACCAAGAAAACGGAAGGCGTGATGCGGCGGTGGTGGTGAGAGCGGGAAAAACAAAACAAAAGAAAAAAAACAACAAAAAAAAAGAAGGAAAAACAACAAGAAACAAAAAAGAAAACAAAAAGTCTATCAATATTAAAATGTAAATGGAAATGGACCCAGGTATAACCTCCCTGCACAAATAGCAGAGAGTCCGATGATAATAAAAATGTGCCAGAATGTTAACGTCCCTACAAAACAAACCCAACGATAATATTAATGAAAGAGTGAACCGTATGTAACATTGCAACAGACATAATGAAACCTGATAAATTGTATAAGGGCAGCAGCCGTTGACCTTTGGCCCTGTATTCAGAATAAAAAGAGCCAAAGATCGTTACCCCAATGAAAAAGACACTGAAACACGTATGTAACATAGTAGCGATGGCGAGACATTGTAGCATCTGTGACCAGAGAGTTTGCGCTGGACTGCGCGAGTGTTGCGAGCGGTTCTCAGTCAGTCAGTCAGTCTGTGTAGTTGAGGGCTGTACTCTGTCAGTAGTCGTCGCGTGCAGTACGCTAATAGTCGTCATGCAGAGCGGTCGGTCAGTAGTAGCAGCCGAGTGCGGTTGTGTGATGTAGGCGGTCGGCAACACTGGTCAAGATGGTGAATAAGGTATACTGTTAATTGATATAATCGTTAGATAATGAGAAATTGTATTTATTGTAATTATTCTCCAACAAGTTCCCCAATAATAATTTTTATTTCAAAAGCATTTTTCAAACATTTAATCTTTTATTGAACTAAAGAGTTCGTTCCACTTCTTTGAAGAAAAATGTCACTAAAATCACAAAGAAAGAGAATATTATTATTTGCAATGCAGTTCCTCCAAGCGCTGCGCAACAACCAGAGCAGAAATGTGACATCCATTTATTCGGAGGTAAGACTTTAATTCTGATTGTTTTGCACAGGGCCAAAGACCGATATTTCGGTTTAATTGAAGTTTCTTGTCACTGAACGGACTTTTGTAAATGTTGTGTGAAGACTTTATATTTGAGTCAGATTGCGAATTGCACATTTTTGTTGCCATTTTCAATACCTCTCATTGTGGGCGAGGTTACAATTAGCGCAATGTCCATTAGCATCCGTAAATAACATTGTCCATTATTTTAAATATTGCTGGGAGGTTACAACACACACACACACAAAACAAAAAACAAAAAAAAACAAAAAATTGCATTTATATCCGCTCCTCAATTGTAGATACCCCTTACACAGCTGTGTGCAATGAATGAGTGCTGGCTGGTAATTAATTGCACTCCTTGGAGGGAAATGCCATAGGAAGTAGTCTTTAAAAAGTGAATGTTTTTCGTTAAGAGACAAAAGTTACTTTAGAAAAAAAGTAATAGTGGGGCTTTTGTTGTTGAACAAAATAAGTACAATGAACATACGTTATCAGATTTGCGCAATGCAGCGTCACACCACCTTTTGATTATAACACAATATACTATACATCGTCCCGAACCGTGACCAGAGTCGCGAGACGAGCAGAGCACGCCGCCGACGCCCGCTCAGTACAACCGTCCACCCGCTACTACTGTCGACCGACTACTACCTCTCCCGACTCGCGCTACAATATATATAACAACTGTTCCTGGCGACCCGGTGCGTGCAACTACTGTCGTCTGGCGCGGTCCAAGCGCCGACTAGCAGCGATAAAGAACTCTCTGGTCAGACAGAGATGCTGTCATGCCTCGCCATCGCTCTGGTAATGAATACATACGTGGTGCAGCGTGCGTACCACCGGAACACGCAGTGGCGGAGCCAAAGACTGTGTTGTCGAGGTCGAGTGCGAGTGGGAAGAGAGGCAGCGTCGGCACGGAGATGCAAGCGAGCGCGAGACGCACGGGGGCTGCGGCGTGGCGCGTTTGCGGTCGGCGCCTTTGGTGGCAACGGCCGGGACAAGCAGCGGTGTATGGTGTGGTGCGGGGCGGACAGGGGCGGCGGTGGACGGGGAGGAGGCGGCGCGACGACGGCATGGGGGCGAAAACGGGACGGGGGACGGCGGATGTTGAGAGGCGTCACGCGCGGACAGGACACAGACACAGAGACACACAGATTGGAAAGGGAGGGTGCGCGGTAGTAGTTGGGAATGTGCGTACCGTGCGGGATGGGAGTGGGCGAGGAACACGGTCGTGGCCCCTGTTTTGGGTGCGTGTGATGACGTCGGTGTGTTGTGGGAAGGGAAGGTGCTGTGGCGGCGGCGCGTAATGGGCGTAGGCCGAAAAGAGAAAGGAACGTGGGCAGTGTGTTGGCAAGCGTCGGTTCGACTGCGACGTTGATGGGCAGGGCAGGGCAAGGTTAATGGTGGTAGGAGTAGGCGTGTGGGCGCAAAAAATCTGCCGCTGCAGGCGGTGCCGTAACCGCCATGGCGGGAAGGAGAGAGGGCCAAAGAAAGAAAGAAAGAAAGAAGAAAACAAAAAAAAAAAAAGGAGGGGGGGGGGCGAAAGTGGAGAGGCGGTGGTGTGAGAAGGGCGGGGGCGGAAGGAAGGCAGGAAGGACAAGAGGCGAGGCGACGGCTTGCTTTGTGTATCGGTCGGTCTCTGGCTATGCTTCGTTTTCTGCAGCAGGGTCGGTGCGCGGCGTGGCTCGCGGCAGTGGGAACGCCTGGTGGCTGGACGGCCAGCAATGCGGTTGGATGGGCGGCCACAGCACCGCACCTGTGCCCGAGGAGGAGACGCTGGCGGCGGGCCCTGAGGTGAGGCCGGCTCGGCTGGGGCTGTGGATGTGTAGGTGTGCGCCGCTGCTGCAACAACGAGTAAAACGCGAGAAGAAGGGATGGCGGTAGAGAGGAAAAAAAGAAAAAGGTCGTGTTGTGTTGATGCGCAGGCAGACGCGTACAGAGGGACGAGCCCGGTCTGCAGCAGGGTGTGGCCGTGCCGAGTGCAGAGCAGCGGCGGCTCGGTTCGGTTCGGCCCGGCCCGGCGGGCCGCGCTGTTGTCGCGGACGTGAGCGCCCCCTGGCGGGTGGCCGGAGGCGGCGCGGCGTGTTGGACGTGTGGCTGGTGGCAGTGCACAATTTGCGAGTGGCTGGCGGTGTGGTGTGGCGGTTGGCGCGTCGGGCGGCGGAGAGGTATGTGTTGCGGGCGCCCTTTGCTGCGCTGCGTCGTTGCGTGTGCCGTACAGGGCGGGCGCTTGTCGACTGTGTGGGCGGTGTGGCGAATTGGCGTGAAACGGCTGCCGAGAGGTGTGTGGTAGCGAGCCGGTCGGTGGTGTCAGTGCGAAGGGGAATGTGCGTGCGTTTGGCGGTTTCGGTGTGCTTTTTGCGGCGTGAGAGTGGGAATTAGTGGGGCCGGCTGTTGTGTTGGTTCCTTGTGTCTTGTGTCGCGTAGCTTGATGGCAACGTGGAAGGACGCCGGTTTCGTTTCGAGCCTTGCGTGTGGTTGTCGACGTTGACTGGTTGGCGTGTGCCGATGCACGTGCATGTGTGGGTCGCGAGTGCGTTTTTGGCTGGCTGTGTGTGTGTGTGTGTGTGTGTGTGTGTGTGTGTGTGTGTGTGTGTGTGTTTTGGGGGGGAAGGGGGAGGCGGTGGTGAAAGTGCAGTCGTTGCCACGGGCGTCGTCGGGTGGGGCTGGGGCTGTGCGTCGTGGCGGAAAGGTGGTAGGTTGCGGGAAGCGAGCCCGTCGTTGACGGTGTCGCGTGAGTTGTGAATCGAGTGGGGCGCGGGGCGCGGGACAGGAGCAGCGTGCCGCTGCGTCGTGGTCGTCAGCAGAGGCTGTGCGTGTGCTTGTCCTTTTTGTGGGCGGTTCGTGCGAGGCGTTTTTGTTTTGTGTTGCCCTAGTTGTTAGTTTATTTTGTTTGTGTTTGTTATTTTGAGACGACGACTGGTTGGTGGCGTGCGCGCGAAGTGGCGGTGTGCGCTTCCCGTGTCGTTTGTGTTGTTTGGTTTTTTTGTTTTTGTGTGTTTTTTTTTTTTTTTTTTTTTTTTTTTTTTTTTGCACTGGGCCCCGGTGGGTGGGTGCGTGTGTGTCGATTGCCGGCTGGCGAAAGGTGCGCCATCGGCGGGGTGGGTCGCCGGCACAAGTAGAGGCGGCGGCGTTGTTGCTGTTGTTGTGTGGTGTTTGTTTTGTTCGGCTGTGTCGGCGAGCTGTGTTGCGGTGCGTGTGAATGGTGGTGCAAAAGTGCTGGCGTTGGGGCTGCGACTGCGACGGCGACGGCGGCGAGCCGCGGGCGCGCCATTGATAGTGATGTTGTGAACAGCGGCTGTGTACGGTAGTGGTGTTGTTGTAGCACGACGTGCATCCGGGCCGGCGCGGAAAGCGCAGTTGCGGGCGGTTGCCCTTCGGTGCCAGCCATGTCGCGTGAGCGGCGGGTTGCTCTGGTGTCGACACGTGGTGCTCTGGGTTGTTGTGTGGTGCCCTTTGGCCGGTGGGGGTGGTTCGCGTGTGTCTCGTTCGCGCTCGGTGTCTGGTCGTGGTCGTGCTGCTCCCCCGTCTGTCGGCGGTTTCCGACGTCGTCTGTACGTTTTTGTTCGTTTGCGGCGTGCCTGCCGACGTCGTCCCGTCGCGACCTTTCAACCGAAAGTGTGGCGCCCGAAGGTGAACGAACGTAACCCTGACCTCGGCGCTTTACGCTGAGCCGAGCGAACCGAACCGAACCTAACCTGTGGTGTGGCGAGGTGAGCTCAGCCTGTGAGCCCCTAACGTCTACGTAAGGTAAGCTGTCCGGCTCACGCCTCACGTTTTTGAACGCTTTTTTAACCTACGTTTGACGCTTCTTAACCTAGCACTGACCCCTTAACCTAACGTGTAACCTAACCTAACCTAACCTAACCTAACCTAACCTAACCTAACCTAACCTCTGACGCCTGACGTGTTTGAATGCTTAACCTAAGTTTGACGCTTAACCTAACCCAAGTCCCCTTAACCTAACCCACGTCCACCTAACCTAACCTAACCTAACGTAGACGTGTAAACGTAATGTGTAACGCGTAACGTGTAAGGTCGGCTGTCGTGTGTGCTTGACGGCAGATTGGGTTGGTCTGTAGATTCGGATTGCGGTTTGCCTCGGTCGAGGGGTTGGGTCGGAAGCGGCGAGGGGCGGCGGCGCCTGTTGCGCAGGCGGCGTCCGTTTGCGGCGGGCAATTGTTGAGAAACGGCTGTGAATGTTGGCGGGCGAGAGGAGGAGGACGGCGCGCGATGTGGCCCGACGGCTGCGGGCCGATCGGGAAACGGCGGGAGGGCGACGGAAGGCGATGGGGCGGCGGAGGCGCGTTTGCACGGCCGTCATCGCCGCACGCCTCGGCTTGTGTGGCTGTGGCGCCGGCCGCGCTGGCCGGGCTGCCGCGGCGACGGTGTGGGAGTTTTGCCGAAGGTTTGGCCATTGTGGCGGGTCGTCGGCTGGGGCTGTGGGGGCGGCATTTGGGCGGGGGCGGCGATTCTCGGCGGGCCGACCCAGGCTGTAGCGCGCGGTAGCTGCAGTTTGGCCGTGGTTTGCGGCGCTGCCGTGGCGACTGGTTGGCGACTGTGGTGTGGCTGTGTGTAGCCCCATCCTCGGTGGTTTGAAAGGCGCGGGCGGTTGTGGCGCAGGTTTGGGGCTGCTCCGCACAGGCTGTCGGACGTTGGGCGGTAGCAAGCGCGGGAGGCGCGGCGCGGCGGCGCGCAGAGTGGCGGCCGCTCTCTCGGCCGTCCGCGCCCGCCCGCGACACTGGCTGGGCCTTGTGATTCTCTGCTCAAGGAAGGGTTGGAGTCCCTTAGCGATCGTAGTGTGTGTAGAAGCCTTGTGCGACTCGCCGCTATCGAGAGCTAGAAAACTCTGCGATTCACTTGCTTCTTAGCGAGTACTAAGCAATTTTGTCGTGTTACAGGACCGACATAGAGCAGGCGAGATAGTGCGGACTAGCCGCACTTGTAGGATGAATAGAATAGGGGACGACGAGGAGCCAGGGCCCCACCCGCGGGTGGCAAGCCCGCGTTCCTCTAGGCCAGAACAGACGCACAGGGCTGAGATAGAACTCGCGAGCAGGACCACCCAGGGCGCACGACAGCGACACCCCACCCCACCGGCCCCCACGCCTGAAGACTTATGCACTGCGATGATTCAAGAAAAGCTCGAACAACTCCGCCGCGACCGCGACGCACGAGCAACCGAACTCGCAAAACGGCGGGACCAAGACGGCCCAACCACCAGTGACAACTCATCTTCTGACGACTGCCGAACGAAGACTCAAATTCCGACTGAACAACACCATGCCATGGACCATCATGAAGAATCCAGCGACTCTGACGCACCATTCCAGGAAGTCAGACGCCGCCGGAAAGGCACTAAACGCAGGAAAGCTGAAGAAAACACCCGCATGCAAACAGAATCGCGAGCTGTACCCACCACCAACTACTACGCACCACTACAGAAACAGGACGAACCAACAGCAGACCAACACCAGCACCAGCCCAACGACACAACTTCTCAGCACACTCCAGCTCCACCGCCGCCGAAACCGAGAATACCACCAGTCACAATAAACTACACTGGAAAATACCTGGAACTAAACGCCCAACTAAAACAGAAGATCAGCGGACCACTAAAGGCGATCTACAAAAATAATCAGATCAAATACCACTTCGAAACGCTGGCAGACCAACGAACTGCACTGGACTACCTTCACTCCATTAACATGCCATACTTCACCCACCAACCAGCTGAAGACAGAGGACTCCAAGTGGTCCTCAAGAATATACCAGAGGAAATTACCGAAGACGAACTCGCCGCCGAACTTCGCCACATGCAATTTACGGTCACGAACGTACACCAATTCAAAAAGAGAGACTTGACCTCCAAGAAATTGATTCCACAGTCGGCTTACTGTGTATCTCTGCCACATGGACAAAAAAGTCGCACCATCTACGACATACAATATCTCTTCCACACTAGAGTAAAGGTGGAAGACTACAAACCGCTAGATGGGCCTGCCCAGTGCAAGAAATGCCTCAAATTCAACCACACTGGCCGGTACTGTCAGATGCCGGTCAGATGTGTACGCTGCGGCGGCCACCACCACGCAAAGGATTGCACCAAGCCAAGAACAGAACCACCCATCTGCGCAAACTGTCGCCAAGAAGGCCACCCTGGGACTTGGCGTGGTTGCCCTGAATTCCAGAAGGCGATACATGCCTACCAACTGCGACCTACACCATCCAAGGAGCCACAACAACCTCCACAGCCGTCGTTTGCGGCGACACCGAATGACTTCCCATCTCTCCGAACACCCTGGAAGGCAGCATCGTCATTATTTCAAACACCATCTGAGCAACAACCAACTCGCCAGAAAAACACGGCGCGCCAACGACTGCACGATCTTCGTCAACAACAACAGCAGCAACGATCCATGGACAACACTCTCGGACTGTCCGATATCATCGCCGCGATATCTAACATGGGCCCAATAATCGACTTTCTAAAAACCAAAAACGTCTTCGCCATCATAGCAGACACAGCTCGTAAATTCAACAACGCACCGGATATGTCATCTAAACTACTCACTCTACTGGAAGGAATCATGGCCTTTTTCACAGACTAACATGGACCAAGAGAGGCATCACCATAGAAACCTTACATTCTGCTTCTTCAACGCCAACGGCGTCGCGCCGAAAAAAGTAGAACTCACAGACTTCGTTGAACATCACAAAATTGACGTGCTCCTATTGTCAGAAACGCATCTACGACCAACCCAAACCTTCAACATTCGCAACATGGTGGGATACCGCACTGACCGCCAAAATCGACGAGGTGGAGGTACAGCAATCTATCTACGATCTTCCCTCACTCACTCCCTCGAAACCTTGCCTGACATGACGAGTCTTGAAGCCACAGCAGTCACGATCACCACCACACACGGGAAGCTCACGTTCGTCGCAGCCTACTTGAGCCCTGGCGCGGACTTCACGGACGAAGACTTCATCTCCATTTTCGACAGATACGATAGAGTCCTCCTCTGTGGGGATCTAAATGCAAAACACGTAGCCTGGAACTCGCGGCAGACAAACGCCAAAGGCACCCGTCTCTACGACCTTGAAACTCGACTCCAAGCTTTCACCCAAGGACCTGAAGAACCAACCTACCTGCCTACTATTACACGCCACCAGCCAGACGTCCTAGACGTGGCCATAATAAAAAATGTAAATCCCGACCTGTCACTCAAAACGGTCAATGACTTGACTTCTGACCACCAACCTGTTCTCGGAACACTGTCTGGAGCTCTTCCAATTTTGCCACCGAAAACAAAAGTCTCCACAGATTGGTTATCCTTCGCAAGGTGGCTAAACAACAACGTGCGCCCCACGGAGCCATTAGCAACTCCGGAGCAACTCGATGACGCCATAACTCGTCTGACCTCGAAAATCAAGAAGGCCGCCCACCAGGCCTCCACGAAGTTACTCTTCTCGACTCCATACCGTGAACCACTCCCGCCAGCACTGCAAGATTTGAAATACTTGAAAAATCGAGCCCGTAAAAAATGGCAACAAACTCGCCACCCAGCATATAGACGCGAAATGCACCAGCTATCCAGAGAACTGACGTGGCGTTGCAAGGAATGGCGCGCCGAACTGTGGGAGGACCGAATGGCACAAATTCAACACCTATCGCGTGATGAATGGGCACTCATCCGTAATATCAAGAAACCCAGGACACCAAAAACGGCGCTCACGGATGGCACCAACCTCGTATTTGACAACCTTCAAAAGGCAGAACTCTTTGCGGAAACTTACGAAACGCAATCACGACTAAATTTTGCTGACTTTAACAACGACGACGAAGAGGACGCACGCACTCGGGCAGAGGCACACCACATAAGACAACACCCCAGCGGAGACCGGCCAGAACTGACGTCTCCAGGAGAAATTCGCCGCATACTCAGGAAATTACACTCCACATCTGCCCCCGGACCTGACGGAATTTCGAACGACCATCTGAAGCATCTCCCACGGAAACCACTAGTGCTATTAACGAGAATACTCAACGAATGCCTGCTGAAGGAACATTTCCCACCACAATGGAAACTGGCCAAGATCATACCCATCCCGAAACCGGGTAAGGACCCACTTCAGCCTGCGCACCACCGACCAATCAGTCTCCTTTCCACGATGGGCAAAACGTTTGAACGTGTCATCTTGGCCCGCATCAAGCCGCACCTCTTGGAAAATGACGTCATTCGACCAGACCAATTTGCCTTTCAACCCAAACTTTCCGCCGAAATCCAGCTGCTCCGGATCTCGGAACACCTCACAAACCAAATTAATCTAAACCACTACACAGCAGCCATTTTCCTGGATGTTCAACAAGCATTTGACAAGGTGTGGCGAGAGAAGCTCATAAGTAAACTCCGGAACACCACCGACATCCCCAACTGTTACATCAAGATTATCGACAGCTTCCTGACCGACCGCCGTTTTTACGTCCAACAGGCCGACCAACACTCAGACACCAAACATCTCTCCGACGGTATACCGCAAGGATCGGTACTCTCTCCCATCCTGTTCACCATCTACGTAAATGACATGCCCAAACTGCCGAACATCATGCTAGCACAGTTCGCTGATGATACGGCTCTCCTTACCAGCAGCCGTTCATTAGATACAGCCATCACCCGCTTACAACACCAGATCGATATCCTCCTTTTGTGGGCAACTGATAATAAAATCACTATCAACGCACTCAAGACAAAGGCCATACTTTTCACTCGACGGAGACCGATTCTTCACCGCCGCCTCCAGATCAATGACCACGCCATCGAATGGTCCACCACGACGAAATATTTAGGGGTCACCCTGGACCATAAACTCACATTCTCAGCCCACATCAACGACAAAAGCCTCAAAATCATTCGCGCCATCCATGGACTATACCCCTTCTTAGCAAGCACTGACCTAAACGTAGCTACGAAGCTACGCATCTACCGCGCAACAATACTCCCGATGATGCTATATGGCTGCGCTACGTGGGGAATCACATCCACCACCAACATCCGTAAACTACAACGACTACAAAACCGGTGTCTAAGAATCATTCTCAAAGCGCCCAGGTGGTCCCGAATTATATCTTTACATGATGAACTGCAAGTCTCAACAATAGATCAAGTAATCCAACTACACGTCCAGCGTCTCATCAACAAAATAGACGACTTAAGGGTATCAACGAGACAACTCGAAGGAATCGCAACCACCCAACCTGAACCATGGCATAAAGTCAAGGTCCCCAGGGCCCTCACAACACAATGAAAAGTGAAGCAAAGGTATGTAGGGCAAAAAGGACCCCTGTGAGCCCAAAGTCCTACAAAAGATAACAATAAAGATGTACAAACCTACCTCTCACCCTTGGAAGTCCAGCCGCCAAAGGCGGTAGCACTTCGGCAACGACACCACACAGGTAAAAAAAAAAAAAAAAAAAAAAAAAAAAAAAAAAAAAAAAAAAAAAAAAAAAAAAAAAAAAAAAAAAATGATTCTCTGCTCTGCTGCTGTGCTGTGCTTGCGTGCCTGCCTGCCGTCCCGCTCGCTCTCGCTGTGTGTTACGCGCGTCGTCGAAATGGCAGATCAGGCGGCTACGAACGAGACTGCTGCGGCACCCGCCGCCACCGGCACTACGAAGAAGGCCAAGTCTGCGTCGTCTGCGAAGAAGCCGCGCGCCAAGCCTGCGCACCCGCGCACCTCTGAGATGGTGACGGCCGCCATCAAGAGTCTGAAGGAGCGCGGCGGGTCGTCGCTGCAGGCGATCAAGAAGTACATAGCCGCGCACTACAAGCTGGACGCGGAGAAGCTGGCGCCGTTTATCAAGAAGTACCTCAAGTCGGCCGTCGTGGCGGGCGAGCTGGTGCAGACGAAGGGGAAGGGCGCGTCCGGCTCGTTCAAGCTTGCCGGCGCCGGCGGCGGGGGGGCGGCCGAGGGCGGCAAGGCTCGTGCTGGCGGTGCCAAGAAGAAGCGCGCCGCTCCGGCCAGCAAGGAGAAGAAGGGCGCCCGTGCGGCCGGCGCAAAGAAGGCTGGTGGCGTGAAGGCGGCGACCGGTCGGAAGGCGGGCGCCGCCAAGAAGGCGTCTGCGGCGTCGGCCGCGCCCGCGGGTGCGAAGAAGGCGGCTGCGGCCAAGCCGGCCAAGGCCAAGTCGCCGTCGAAGGCGAAGAAGGCCGCCAAGGTTCCGACGAAGAAGCCGAAGGCGCCGCGCCCGAAGAAGGCGACGACGCCGTCTAAGGCGAAGGCTTCGCCCAAGAAGAAGAAGTAGAGTAGAGGAGAAAGAGATGGGAGAAAGGAAGGGTTTGGCGCTTGACTCCGTCGTCCCCACCCCCCGTCGTCGTCTAGTGGCGCGCAAGAGACGCGCGGCCCAAAACGGCCCTTCTCAGGGCCATCAAAGCACGTCGGGGAAGGTTTTGATTGTCGTGTTGCGTTTGGTGTGGGTGTCTGTCTGGCGTTTCTGTATGCCCGTGGGGATGC
Organism: Schistocerca americana; assembly: GCF_021461395.2. NCBI lineage: Eukaryota > Metazoa > Arthropoda > Insecta > Orthoptera > Acrididae > Schistocerca > Schistocerca americana. The sequence goes on from NW_025726699.1 coordinate 12,792, forward strand.
TGTTTGCGTGCCGTGGTGGTTGGATTGCGGGGGTCGGTGGCGGGTGTGGGCGGCGGTAGCGGTAAGCGGTGTTGTTGTTGTTGTCGTGGTTGATTGTCGCCGTGTTTGTGGCGGCGGCCGACGGTTGGTTTTTCTGTCACGTTGTTTTGTTTGAATACGTTGGTTGGCTTGCCTGCGTTCGTTCGTCTCGGATGTCTGTCTTGTCGAGTCGTGTCTGGTCTTTGTTTTGTTTTGTTCCTTTGTGTGTGTGTGTGTGTGTGTTATGTTTTGCAACGGGGGGCACGTTGAGATGTGGAAGGAGTCGGCGGGGATTTCGGTGGCGCGTAGAGCGAGCGAGCGCGCGCGCCTGCCTGGCCGTTGGCCGTCGGAGTGGAGTGCGGGTTTTTTTTGTTTTCGAAACGAAAGCGGCGGCCGGCCAGCCACCCGTGCGGTGTGACGTCGGCCGTTGGGTATTGTGCGCTTTGAGCGCCGGGGAGGGATGATGTGTGATTGTTGCGCGCTGCTAGCAGGCAGGCAGAGTGAGCGGGTGTGGCGGACGGACGGGAAGTGGTGGTTTTTTTTTGTTTTTGGGTTGCGGGGCGAGAGGCAGGCGACCGACAAAGTTTGCTCGCGACGGAGAGATGTTAGTGGCCCTGAAAAGGGCCGTTTTTGTTTGTGCGGTGCGGTGCGGTGCGGTGCCGCGGCGCGGTTTAGGCGCGCTCGCCGCGGATGCGGCGCGCGAGCTGGATGTCCTTGGGCATGATGGTGACGCGCTTGGCGTGGATTGCGCACAGGTTGGTGTCTTCGAAGAGGCCGACGAGGTAGGCCTCGCTGGCCTCCTGCAGGGCCATGACTGCGGAGCTCTGGAAGCGCAGGTCGGTCTTGAAGTCCTGGGCGATCTCGCGCACTAGGCGCTGGAATGGCAGCTTGCGGATGAGCAGCTCTGTGCTCTTCTGGTAGCGCCTGATTTCTCGCAGGGCGACGGTGCCCGGCCTGTAGCGGTGGGGCTTCTTGACGCCTCCGGTGGCGGGCGCGCTCTTCCTCGCCGCCTTGGTGGCGAGCTGTTTGCGCGGCGCCTTTCCGCCGGTGGACTTGCGGGCCGTTTGCTTTGTGCGGGCCATGGCGGTAGCGGTAGCGGAGCGGCGTGCGTGGAGGTTAGGTGCGGCGCGGCGTCCGGTGCTGCCTTGACAACGGGCCCGCGCGCCTCCGTGCTGCGCTTATATGCCCTCGGTTGCGCGTGGTGGGGGGAGGGCGGGCCAGAGTCTATATAGGGGGGCGGCGGGCGCGCTGGGCGCAGACCGTAGCCGACTCGCCAGCCGCTGCAGCTGCTGTTTGTGCACGTTTTGCTTTGCCCGAGGAAGGAAGGATGACAGGCCGCGGCAAGGGAGGAAAGGGGCTCGGCAAGGGTGGCGCCAAGCGGCACCGCAAGGTGTTGCGCGACAACATCCAGGGCATCACGAAGCCCGCCATCCGCCGCCTGGCTCGCAGGGGCGGCGTGAAGCGCATCTCTGGTCTGATCTACGAGGAGACCCGCGGGGTGCTGAAGGTGTTCCTGGAGAACGTGATCCGCGACGCGGTGACGTACACTGAGCACGCCAAGCGCAAGACTGTGACGGCCATGGACGTGGTGTACGCCCTGAAGAGGCAGGGGCGCACCCTGTACGGTTTCGGCGGTTAGGCTGCGTCGCAGCGGGCGCTGGCCTTCCCGCGGCCGTGCTTGTGGGTGGGAGAGACTAGAAAACGGCCCTTTTCAGGGCCACCACACTGTTCGGAAGTTGAAAAGTGCGAAAGAGTCTGTGTTGTTGTTGCTGCGTGTGTGCGCTGTGTTGTTTGTTTGTTTCTTTCTTTCTTTCCGTTTGAGCGACGTGATGTGACTGGGAGGGGAGAAGGAAAGGAAACGTGTCATGTGGCTGGCTGTGTGTGGAGCTGCTTCGTTTGTGTGTTTGTTATTGTGTGTCTTTGTATCGATCGCGACGGAGATGGCGGGCTGTGTGTTGTTGTGCGAGAGGCGGTGATTATTTGCTTGCGTGGTTTGGCTCTGTGTGTTTGTTTGCGGCGGCGGCGTTGGGGTTTCCGAGGCAAGGCGTGTGGGCATAGGCGGCCGGATCAGCTGTTTCGTTCGTGTCGACGGCCGTTGCGCGCGGGAGTGGAGGGCGGTGTGTCGACACGCCTCCCTTTAACAATGGTCATTATTGCTGCCGTTGTCGGTTTGGAAGGCGACTGCGACCGTGCAAAATGTGTGTGTGTGTGTGTGTGTTTTGGGCCACACGGGCTGTGTGGACGACAAGATGGCGGACGTGCGCCGGCGGCGGCTGTGCTGTGACGGTGCAAAGTTAAAACAAAACAAGGTGCGGCGAGGACGACTGAAATTTTGCTTTGGACGTAGGTTTGTGTGGTGGCCCTGAAAAGGGCCGATTGTTGTGGGCCGAGCCGGCAAAGCGCGTTGCGTGCAGGGGAGCACGCGGCGCTGCGATTGCCTGGCCTCCTTTAGGCCTTCTTCTCGGTCTTCTTTGGCAGCAGGACGGCCTGGATGTTGGGCAGGACACCACCCTGTGCGATGGTGACGCCCGACAGGAGCTTGTTGAGCTCCTCGTCGTTGCGGATGGCAAGCTGCAGGTGGCGCGGGATGATGCGCGTCTTCTTGTTGTCGCGGGCCGCGTTTCCGGCCAGCTCGAGCACCTCAGCCGCGAGGTACTCCATGACGGCGGCGAGGTAGACGGGCGCCCCGGCGCCGACGCGCTCTGCGTAGTTTCCCTTGCGCAGGAGGCGGTGGATTCTGCCGACCGGGAACTGGAGCCCAGCCCTGCTTGAGCGGGACTTTGACTTGCCCTTGACTTTGCCTCCCTTTCCGCGTCCGGACATGGCGATGGGCTAGCGACGGTGCACACGAAACGGAAACGAAAACGACCGGTGCGAGCGGCAGCGAGTCGAGCAGCGGAGGTTTTTTTTTTTTTTTTTTTTTTTTTTTTTTTTTTTTTTTTTTTTTTTTTTTTTTTTTTTTTTTTTCACGTCTCTGGGATTGAGAACGTGTGGCTGTTGTTGCGCGATATGATCCGCTTTTCAGCCATGGAGGTTGGAGGATTGTAATGCTGTTTTGTCACAGTTTATTTCATTAAATGGGGATTGTTTTTTTTCCTTTTGTTTGGGTTCTCTCCATTTCAGCTTGGGTGTATTCTTTCTTTTCTGAATATTCAATACATATTTATATTTTCTTTTTTGGTGGGTATACTCGCCCTGGCATTCGCCTTACAGCTTGAGGAAAACCACCAAAACCTCAGCTAGGGCGGAACGAATATTCAGCTATGTGATAAGTTATATTCTATTCTAGCAAGTTATTTTCTTAGCCTGGTTTACTAGCCTAGTTTACTACCGCAATTCTAACTATTTTGAGTTTTTTCTATACCTTACGGACCAAGTCTCTTATTCTATCCTATTTTACTTGACTTGTTCTACATAATTTCGTCTATAATCTGATTTTGTCTATTATCTGATTTACTAGCCTAGTGTACTATTGCAGTTCTAACTATTTTGAGTTCTCTCTTTATCTTGTGGACCAGAGTCTCTCATCCTATCCTAGTTTGTTTGTCTTATTCTACGTGAATATTGTCTGTTTGGTGCTCCTTAGGAGTATTTTGTCTTTTTTCTTTTACTTGTCTCTGATATCTAGCCTTCTATATCTTGTATGAGGTGTATGACTGGTGTGATGTGCTTTGGTATGTTTTCTTGAATACATTTGGCTATTGTGTATGCTGGGAGCGGGTATTGGAAGTGGGGGTACCTGAATTTCCAGTGTTTACTTGTTAGTATTTCTCTTATCGGTCCATCTGTTATAAGTCTTTGCGATCCATAGTTTGCTGTTTGGAAGCGGCATCTTTCTGGTATTGGGATGGTGTTTGTAATGGTATGAATGTCAGTGGAGGCGGTGTTTGGATTTAAACGCCCGGCAATGCGGAGATTGCGTCTGTCATGTGCCTGTACCCTGTTGGTTTGCGCTGTTGAGCTGAGCCAAGTAATTGCCGCGTATTCGAGTACGGGCCTAACGAAGCAGCTATATGTATGGATTAAGACCCAGGGGGGGGCGCCGTAGAATTTCCCTTTTATTAGTTTAATTAAATTCATGCGGGCGCGCGCTTTGTCAATTATGAGGGAGGTGTGCGGTTGCCAACTTAGGGTGTAGTCCAGTGTGACACCTAGATATTGGGCTGTTCTTTTCGGTGGAATTTCTTTGTGCCACAGGGTTATCTTTAGGGAGTCTGGGGTCTGGTTACGTTTTTGGCAGAGATGCCTATGACGGAAGAGGATTAGTTGGCTTTTGACGGGGTTCGGTTTTATGCGCCACTTGCACATCCAACTTTCAAGTTTGTTGATGTAGTCCTTAGCGAGGGTTTGTACGTCGGCAGTTGAGGTACCGGAGCACCAGTAGGCGGTATCGTCTGCGTAGAGGGCCAGGTCTTCGCACCAAGTCTCTGGTTTCGGAATATCGGCGGTGTATAGTTTGTATAGGGTAGGGGATAGTACTGCTCCTTGTGCCACTCCCGCTTCGGGGGTGAAGGGGTCAGATAGAGTTCCTCCTACTATTACCTGCCCCTTCCGGTTGGATAGGATATTGCTGATTAGTTTGCAGATCATGGGTGGGAATCCCTGAGTCCAGAGCTTATATATGAGCCCTCTGTGCCATACCTTGTCAAATGCCCTCTCAATGTCTAGGAACAGTGCCAGAGTGCACTCACTCCTGTTTAAGGCTTCGGTAATGTGGTCAGTTATTCTGACTATGCAGTCGGTTGTAGAATGATTCCGACGGAAGCCTGCCTGTTCCTTGGGAATTACGTTGTGTCTGTCTGTGAATTTTGTTATTCTTGCGTTGATGATGAGTTCGAAGAGTTTGCCAAGAACAGGGAGAACTGATATTGGCCGATATGAGTCCGGTCGGTTGAGTGGCTTGCCCGATTTATGTATCATTGTAATTTTTGCGTGCTTCCACTGTTGTGGCACTGTTCCTAGGTATAGCGCAGCATTGAAAAGGATGGACAGAGAGGAGAGGAGAGGAAGCACAGGTGCGTTTTTGACTTGCCTCAGCGTGATGCCGTCTATTCCTGGTGCTCCGTTTTTTCCTATTTTAATGGCTGCCGTTATCTCTGTGTCGCTGATCGGCTGGGTAAGTTCGGCCTGGTCTTTGGTGGGTGCAATTGGGGATAGGGATAGGTTATCTGTGATGTTGTTTATGTTTACAGCGTGGTTGTGGTCGAATAGAGGATCTTCGGGGTATGCGTGGATTAGCGCCAGGGAGTCGCGGAATACTTGCGCTTTCCCTGGATTGTCAGCTATAATATTGTCTTCTACCACAAGCGCAGGGCTAGAGGGAGCGTGACTTGTACCTGTTATGTCTCTGAAGGATCGCCAGAATTTTCGGGGTTCTTTTGGGTTCAGTGAGCTACACTTTTCTGCCCATATCTCAGCTCGCCAGCGCTGAAGAGCGGATCTGGCTTGTCTACTTAAACGGTTCCATTCCCGCTTTAGGGCGGGGTCGAGAGTCTGTTTGAATTGTCTGTAGGTGCGTCTCTTTTCCCTGATGATGCTGAGGATATGGGGGGGGATTTTAATGGATCCTTCTCTGATGTTAATGAGGGGGACGCTGTCGCAGTAAGCTTTGTTGAATGCTTCTATAATTTTAGTGTTGTGGGCGTTCAGTTCAGGTTCGTCCGAAATCGGCGATTGAGGGAGTTCGTGTTCAAGGATTTCTGCAAATTTAGTCCAGTTCCCCTTGCTTTCAGCTCTAATAGTTTTTGTCATTGTGGGAGGTTTGGAGGTGCTGAAGGCGGTTGTGTTAAATAGTAACGGGAGGTGGTCGCTGCCCACACTGTCGCCTGTGGTGCAGTCAGAGCAGCGGTTGGCTATTCTTTCGGAGCAGAGGATGTGGTCGGGGATTGAGTATCCGTGGGAGTTTATGAAGGTTGGGGCTGAATTGTTGAGGCGGATGATAGGGAGGCTATCCAAAAGGTTTAGGAGTGAGACGCCCCTGGCGTTGGTGGCTGAGTCCCCAAAGGCTGTGTGGCGCGCATTGAAGTCCCCCATTAAAATGAATTCCCCTTTGGACGTCAGGTAGGTAATCAGTTCTGTAGGGAAGGGGTCTTGGGGGGAGATGTATACTGTCGCGATTTGCAGGTGACCCAAGTGGGGGCTGTTTGCCTTCAGTATTATCAGCTCGAGGTTGGCTAAGTGTGGCGGAGGGTCGACTCTGACAGCGGGGAAGTCGGTGCTGTGAAAGACCGCCACTCCTCCTCTGCTGGCTCGCGTTTGTAGTGTTCTATGTTGAGTCATTCTGGCGAGTTGTAGGGGGTTAGGGCCGGCGCGAACCTCGGCGAGGCCTAGGAGGCATATGCCGTTTGTGCTCACCAGTCGCTCCACTAGTGGCTGTTTTCTGTTGAAACCATTGACATTGAGGAAAGCGAAGGTAGTTTTAATTTCATTTGGTCGCACTTCCATCTTGCGGGTGTTGTGTGGTCGGTTGTAGGGGGACTTGGGGGGTTAGGGATGGGGGGTCGTTGTCAGGGTTGATGGATGGGAAAAGGATTGTGGGCTGGATCGGGGGAGGGCTAGACTCTGCTTCAATGGCAAACCGCCTGTGTGGGCCGTGAGCGAGGATTGTTAGTTTGCGGTTAAAAAAGGATTTAGCGACCTCCGCCATAGCTTTACCTATTTGGTCGCGTCTGTCGGGAATTACATTCATCAAAACCATTGCGGTTGCCCTGATGTAGTCCTCAACGAGCACGAATTGTTGAGTGGGGGCAACAGTGTCGCAGAGCTGGGCTGGGGGGTCAGTGCAGCGTACCTCTTGAATTTTTTCAGGTGCAAGTGGGGCTTTGGGGAAATGGGGGCATATTTTGGCCAGGGAAGGGTGATCCCCTCCGCAGTTCGCGCACCTAGGTTCTTTGTTAGGACAGTCTTTTATTGGGTGGTGGCCGGCGCACTTCGAGCACTTCAGCACGTCATTACAGTCTTCGACCGTGTGCTCGTAGCTGAAGCACTTCAGACAGGTTTTTGGGAGTGCGGTTAGGGTGCGGGAGGGTTCGACTCGGTGAAACTTGCTGAACAGGCGGAAGCCATTTTTCAGGAGCCTGTCTTGCGAGTCCTTGTCGGTGGAGAATACCCTGACCAGGTCGGTTAGCTTGCCTGTTTTTTGTGACCTCACTCTGATCACGTTGTGGAACACATGGTTTTGTTCGGACAGGCCTTCTTTCACGTCCTCAATTGTGGTATCCATCTCTACTTTGGTGATTACCACCGAGTAGGACGGGAGGCGTGGGGGACGAGATGTTATCGGGTCCCTTTTGCTCAGTATGAGCTTGCAGGAGGCCCTGGGGTGGCAGTTGGGGAACAATTTGGTCTCTATGAGACGCTTCAACTCTGGCTCGCGCGATTCAATCACGGCGATTCCGTCCCGCCTGATGTACAGGTTAGAAATCGCCGTGTACGTGAACTGCTTGAGTTCGGTGTGAAGCGATTTCTGAGTGACTCCTGGGGATAGGTTGTGTAATTCTAGTTTGAATGGGGTGTCATTGGGAGGTAGGTTGTGGCTGAAGGCCGTGGTCGGGGTGGTGGGAGGGCTTGCCCTGTGGGGGGAGGGAGGAGGTGTGGTTGAGGGGCGAGTTGGGGAGGATACAATTTGCGAGTAGGATGGAGTTTGTTGGGGAGGGTTGACAGTGATCTCAAGAAGGGGGCGGGGCTGGCAACTGTTAGGGCCGTTGCTTGGAGGAGGGGCGGGATGCGGTTCGTTGCTGCTGGATGGAAGGCTTTCTTGTGTCGGGTTACTTGCCGGTGCATGGGGGGGAGGGTTTGGGTCAGGGGCCTCTGGGGGCGGCTTAGAGGTTTTACGGGGTTTCCTTTGCATGTTTGTTGACTTGTCCTACACGCGGAGATTGTTCTAGCCTGTTCTGTTCCTTTGCCTCAGCAAACGCGGGCTGGTCTCTCCGCGGAGAGGGCCCTGGCTTGCAGAATCCCTGACTAACAGGCCCTAGATCCGGCTTTCCGGGATCGCTATCACCTCACTTCTATGACCGGACCTAAGTGTCACTGGGAGCGTAACACGCAGCACACGACAATAGAGCACTCGACACTTTGCTTTTTTACTGCGTCAGTAGACTGACGCAGTGTGCAGTTGGCAACTGCGGTGACAATGGCGAGGTCATGCTGAAGCTGTGGCGGTGCCAGGCGATCTCTGGTAGTGGCCTCGGACGTACCGCAGCGGACGTGGCGCGGAGATGCGTAACCTCCCGCAGTCGCGCGGCGACTGGTAGCCCAGTGTAGTCGGCTGCAGTAGTGGCGCGCGGCAGCTGCAGCGCGCACCCTCTAGCGGCCGGGCCGGAACTACCAGGGCAGCAGCGGCAACAGCGGCGGCGGCGGCGGCGGCGGCGGTGCGGAGTAGAGCGCAGGCTGCGTCCTCCCTCTCGTGCGTCTCCCTCGGAGTGCACTGCGTGGCTTCTTCGCGAAGAAACTTCAGTCTTCGAGTAAAGCGGAGTTCACAACATATACATGTTTTGCCTCCTATTTATTCTGGTGGTGCGTCTTCTAGAGGTGATTGGCTTCTGGTTGTTTCCACTGTGTCTTCTTCTTCAGTTACAGCCTATGCCGGAAGGAGCTGGGGCCAGCGTGTGTTGGCATTGCGCCGTATCTTCTGCCCCAGAGAGCGTATGTACCGGTTCTCGGATTGCCGCGCCTGTTCGTAGAAGCGGCGGGCAACCATACGGACGTGGTCCTTGACTTTGCGGACCTCAGCGAGGTCGTGCAGTGGTCCAGATGGGAAGTCCCGCGGCAGGTGCAGCGCGAGGCGGAGAGCCCTGTTCTGCAGAGATTGTAGTTTCTTCAGGTGGTCGGCTGCCGCATTCCCCCAGACGACAGCCGCGTAATCGAAAACAGGGCGGATTAGCGCCCTGTACAACGTGACGCCCAGTCGCGGAGGAAGAGTCGACGTCGGGTTGAGCAGGGGGTAGAGCTGGAGAAGTCGACCCCTTGCTTTGTTTACGACGCCCTTCACGTGTGGGCCCCAAGTGAGGCGGCGATCTATGGTGACCCCAAGATACTGCGCTGTCGGTCGCCAGTTGACAGGATTGCCTCCAACGACGAGTGGGGGCAGAGCGGCTGGGATGACACGACGGGTTGCAATGAAAAATTGCGTCTTGGCGCCATTGAACTGCAGTTTCCACTTGACGGCCCAATCGGCTAGGGTGTCGACAGTGTGCTGCAACCTCTGGCGAAGTGTGTCCGCGCGCATACTTCGTGAGTATAGCGCAGTGTCGTCGGCGTACAGTGCTAGATGCACACGAGGGACCGTCGGCGTATCAGCCGTGTAGAGCGTGTACAGGATCGGCCCCAAGACCGACCCTTGTGGCACGCCCGCTCTGATGGGACGGACTGTCGACAGGCCAGTTTCTGCACGGACGTGAAAAGTCCGTCCATCGAGGAAGGACCGTAGCAGACGGATGTGGGATCCAGGGACCCCCATTTCGAGAAGTTTGAAGAGCAGCCCATCGTGCCAGACGCTGTCAAAAGCGCGCGAGACATCAAGGAAGACTGCTCCGAAGTATTCGCGCCTCTCCAGGGAATCGAAGGCTTCCTCCACGAGTCGGAGAAGTTGGTGCTCCGTAGAGTGGCCCTTACGGAAGCCGAACTGGGCATCTGGGAGTAGAGCTTCGGCGGTGACGTGTTGCTGTAGCCTCTTCAGGTAGATGCGCTCGAAAACTTTCGAGATGGCAGGCAGCAGACTAATCGGGCGATAGCTCTTCGGCTGCCGGAGATCTTTTCCCATCTTAGGAATAGCCACGATCTCAGCATGCTTCCACTGCAGGGGAAAGTGACCGGTGCGAAAGATCTTGTTGAAGATTGCAGCCAGGTGAGTAGAGGCGTCCTCAGGCAGTTGTTTCAGCATGGCAGTGGAGACGTCGTCAGGGCCTGCAGCTCTCTTTGGATTGAGGGCCTTCAGAGCCGCCGAGACTTCTTCAGGAGTTGTGGCCTCTATGTCATCATCGCCCTCCGTTTCCAGATAGCGAGGGAGCCGGGCAGCGACCATCTCTTCATGTGCTGCGTCCAGTGGATCCTCGACAGGCTTGAAGTTTTCTTCAAAAACATCGGCGAGGGCATCAGCCTTCGCGTTTGGTTCACAGACAGTTCCGGTTGCAGTTCGGAGAGGCGGCATACGCTGCGTTCGCCGTAGGAAGTGTTTCGCGGTCCTCCAGGCAGACCCGTCGTCAAGCTGAAGAGTCGCCACACGGCTAGCCCACTCCCGGTTGCGGTGATTGTCCACAGCCACCGTGATTTCGCGCCGCATACGGTTGAGTTGCCGTTTGGTGGCGGGGTTCCGTGTACGCTGCCATTCGCGGTACACTCTGTTCTTCTCGGCAATTTGTGCAAGGAGATCGGGGGGCAGCTGTCGAGATTGGTCCTGGCGCTCGCGTCTGGGCGGAGCCGCTTCATTGACTGCGGCGAGGGCGGCGTCCGTGAAGTGGAGGAGGGAATCCTCAGCTTCCGCGTCGTCTACAGGTGGCATCCCAGCTAGGGACTCGGTCAGGGTGTGGCGAAAGAGATCCCAGTTGACTCCAGAGAGTGACACCCCACGCCTGGGTAACTGAAGTGGGTCGAGGTCGACGTCAAAAACAACTGGCACATGGTCAGAGGAGAGAACATTCCGTGTCGAGGCGAGGATGCGGTGCGGAATGCCTTTCACGACCGCGAAGTCGACGATGTCCGGTTGTCCATTAGCGGGGAAGATGGTGGGATCATAGGGACCCACTACCACGGCGTCATTGCGATCCACGATTCGGAGGACGCGGCGTCCGTCTCTGTTGGTGAGTCGTGAGCGCCAGGCGACGTGCTTGGAGTTATAGTCTCCAGCGATGAACAGCTTGCCTCCGATGGAGAGAAGAGATTCTAAGTCCGCATCTACCCATGGACGCGACGGTGGTTTGTAGATGGCAATGAAGGTTATGGCTCCCGCTGACGTGTGCGCGACAACTCCAATCGCCTCCAGAGTCACGAGCGGCGGCAGTTGAATCTGGTGGTGACGGATCCCATTCCGTATGTAGATGGCCATTCCTCCGCCGGCAGTTGGCCTGTCAGCACGGTAACAGGAGTAGTTCGGCGCTTTGACTGCAATGCCTGGTTTAAGGCGGGTTTCGCTGAGCAGACAGATGTCCACGGCTTCATCACGAAGAAATTGACGAAATTCGCCAGCTTGTGTGCGTAGACAGAGGGTGTTCCACGCGACGACCGTGAGTCCTCTAACACTTCCCATGATGAGTAGTGGAGGAGCGTCTGGTGGCTGCCGGAGTGGCAATCTTCTGTGCAGCGGTCAGGTGCTGCGTGAGGACATCAAGCAGTTTTGTTGTGCTCGCCACAAGTGCGGTGAGTTGAGTAATCAGACTGGCGATGTCCGTGGTGGAGGCGGCAGGAGCCGTATCTTCTCTAGCGCCGATGGAAGTAGCTACCTCTTCGCCATTGTATGTGGCTTCTTCTGGGGCGTTGGTTGTGCGACCCTCCGTCTTGCGCCGGCCGCCGCGGCGTTGGGGGCGTGCACCAGACGTCACGGGTAGGGCAGCAGAGGAGGGGCCCGATTCCGGGTCCGACGAAGTCTGCACAGGTGGAGTGGCGCAGTTTAGTAGTGGATGTCGTGTCCCTGCGTCTTCAAAAACATCGCGGGTGTGGGAGTCGTCATTGCGGCGACGTGCCTGTGGGCCTGCATGGTCGGCGTCATCGCTGTTGGGTCGGCGGAGCGCCAGTCCTCTGGCGACAACCGTGGCGTGGGAGATTGTAGGTTCAGCCTTGGCAGACTTCTTCTGTTTCGCGGCGACTGGCTGGCCTCGCTGACGAGCACTGGCGCGTCTCCAAGCTTCACAGCCGCGGTAGCTGGCAACGTGAGCGCCCCCACAGAGAGCGCACGTTGGCTGCTGCTTCCGAGGGACGGGGCAGTCCTTCGCTGGGTGTGCACCGGCGCACTTCACACATTTTTCAGGCATGGAGCAATGCCGGGCGACATGGTTGATGCCCTGGCACCGGTAGCACTGAACAGGGCCTCTCTTGGCGCGCAAGTCTTCTGTGGTCACCGAGACGTTGGCGAGTCGGGTGAGCTGGTAGAGCTTCCTGTTCTCGATTGTATCGGATGCGATGACGAGAAACAGGGGCATGTAGTCACGTGATTTGGGCTGCTTCATCTTGACCACAGTTCTGACACTGAAGTCGAGCTCTTCGAGTTCTTCTTTAATGTGATCCGGCTCCATGTTGAAGGGCAGATGCCGGATGACAATCTTCAGGACGCGGTCCGGTGTGGTGGCGTGAGTGAAGAAAGGGATTGCCCTTTCAGACGCCTCCTGCGTCACGCGTCGGTAGTCGTCGGCTGAGCGCAGCGTAATCTTGTACATGTCTCGTCCGGCGACCTTCACATTGTAGACTGCCGTCGTCCAGCTATTGAGAAGCTGTTGCAGCTGCCGGAAGGTCCCTTCGTATTTCAGAACGATCGGCGGAAGTGGCGCATCCCTCCTTGGCGCCGTGGAAGGGCGCGGTGGTTCCTCTGGGGCATCCTCAAGGGCAGCAAAAGTGTTAGCAGTGAATGCCGGCTCGTGGGTGGACAGCACCCGTCGTCGCGCTGTATGGCGTCGCTTCGGGCGAGTGAAGCCGTCAGCATCTTCAGCAGGCGTTCGTTTCGATCGCTTCTCAGCCGGGGAGCTGCGCCCGCCGGTAGGGGCCGTATCGTCTTCTCTTCTGCTTTTGCCGGATTGCCGACGAGGTGGTGGTACGGCAGACGGCTCGTCTTCTTCCGACTCCGGAAGCGGAACTGTAAGCGCATCCTTAGCGATATCCATCATGTCCTCATTCGTTGCGTGGTCCGTCATAAGTGGGGGGCCAGATGGGGCCGCCGACGCAGAAAGCTCCGCCGGACGGCGATCTGCCACACCCTTCGCAGTACGTAGCTCCGTTCGCTTCGACATCTCTCACGCGAATCACCGCGTCCCTCGGAGTGCAGCCGGGGTGGGGGTGCTTTATGGGCTCGGGTGCGGCGGCCGGTTGCGCGCGCGCCCCATTGGTCGGCGGCCGCAACAGGGCGAGCTGGTAAAGGTGCGGCGGCGGCTGGCGGCGGGTGCCACTGTGTGGGGAGACGCTGACTAGAGCGGAGCGCTTGCTACTGGTGTTGCTGCTGCCGTACGTTGGTTCGAGATGCCGCCCAAGACTAGCGGGAAGGCCGCCAAGAAGGCTGGCAAGGCGCAGAAGAACATTTCGAAGGGCGACAAGAAGAAGAAGCGCAAGAGGAAGGAGAGCTATGCCATCTACATCTACAAGGTGCTGAAGCAGGTGCACCCTGACACGGGCATCTCGTCGAAGGCGATGAGCATCATGAACAGCTTCGTGAACGACATTTTCGAGCGCATTGCGGCCGAGGCTTCTCGCCTGGCGCACTACAACAAGCGCTCGACCATCACGTCCCGCGAGATCCAGACCGCTGTGCGGCTGTTGCTGCCTGGCGAGCTGGCCAAGCACGCCGTGAGCGAGGGCACGAAGGCGGTGACCAAGTACACGAGCTCCAAGTAAGGAGGTGGCTCTGGAATGGAAGGAAGGATGGAGAAGGCTCCTCCGTTGCGAGAGCGGCAAAACGGCCCTTTTCAGGGCCACCAACTTGCCTTTTGCGGGAAGGGCGGAATTGTTGTTGTTGTTTGTGTGTGTGGACGGCTGTGATGTATGTGTGCATTTTGATTGTGGGTGGGGGGGCGCGTCAAAGCGTGTTGCGCGGGGTACGGCCACGAGGTTGGTCGCCGTGGCGTGGAATGGTGGCACGCCTCGTTGGCGTGGTTTTTGACCCATTGGTGTTGTTGGGGTGTGTGTGTGTGTTACCCGTCTGCGAGGGGGGACAGTGCGATCGGCGACTTTTGTGTCACCGTAACGACGGCCGTTTGCGGGTTTGTTTTTTTGCACATCATACATGGCGAGGGTGAAATGTGAAATGTTTTTGTTTGGTTTTTGTTTTGTTTTTTTGCCGCCCACTATTCCCTTTGCTGTACGCCGAGTTTGACAATGGTGCGACGTAACTGCAGCGTGGAGGTGTGTGAGTGACGTTGAAATGAACGTGCCATTAAGACGCATTGTTGTTGTATTGTACTGTACGTGTACGGCGACACGCACGATGATGTACCATTCGACTCTGATGTTTGATAGCCGTGTCTGACTGATTGCGTACGACGCACGCACACCGATGTCGTCATTCAAGATGCACGCTAGACGACGACGGCGGCGGCGGCGGTGGTCGTTTGTTTGGCGAATGTCTGTACACGTGTTTGTCTGTGTCCATCCGGTATGTATTTGTTTGTTTGAAAGTGTTTTGTGTGTCGGTGACGTGGTCCGATCCGTCGCCCCCTGAGTAACTGTCGATCGGCGCGATAGACCGGCGTCACGCAACTGAACCGAAGTCTTGGGCACACCCGTCATACTGTTGTACACCGTCGCGCTGAGAACGGTAACGAAAGGTTGACGTTGATCGGTCGAATGTCTGGGCAGAACGTGAGGAATGAGGCAAGAGTGCAAGGAGGGGGGGCAAAAGAGAGAGGAAGGGAAAAAGGGGAGAAACGCATTCGTAGAGCAACGGAACGTTCCCGTGTCGGAGGCGTATTGGAGCCGCACTGAAATGCGTTTAACGGCGGCGCGGCTGCAAGTGTCTGCCGTGGTGAACGTTACCTTTGACGGCTGCATTGGGCTTTGCCTTTGCTTTCGCTTTCGCTTTCGCGTTCGCTTTCGCTTTCCCGGATGTACGTAACGTTTGTTGATATGGTTCTGAGGAAGAGTGTATGACAGTGCCGTGCCGTCCATGTTCGTGTGCCCTCCCATTGTGTGTATGCTATTGTCTGTGTACTTGAATGATGTATGTAGGTGTTAGTGGACATGTTTTACCAGTGGGGGGAAATGGATCGTCGATAGTTGCCGTCACTCTGTCACAGTCGAGATGACGCACCCTCCGTACAGAAAGGTGTCGAGAAAGTGAGTGTGTGTGTGCGTCCGTGAATTGGCAGCGTTTGGAGGTGGGCGTGCCCTGCATGTGGCCCGGAAAAGGCTGTTCGTTAGGCGGTAGTGTTGTGTGGACAGGGGAGGGGCATGCGTAACGCTGCTGGCATGGCATTTCGGGAGATGGGAGGGGGCAAACGAGGAAACGAGGAGCGGCGGCCAAAGACGGGACGGGGAGGGGCGCGGTGTGGGTGGCTTGCGCCTGTGCTCGGCGTTGTGGTTTGTGCAAAAGAGGAGGAGAAAAACAATGTGAGTTGCCAGGGAGGGGAGCGGTGTTGTGTTGTGGTTGTCGTGGTGTAGCCGCAGACGCGGCTGTCAGTGAACGTGGCGAGACGGACGGATGCGCGGAGGGGCGGGGGCGGCGCATTTCGCCGGTGCCGTGCCGTGCCGTGCCTGAAAGCCGCGTGGTCGCTGTGTTGTTGGTGGCGTGGGGGCGAGGAGAGTACCGTACGGGTGTGCTTGTGCGCCGGAAATGGCACACTGCGCCCGCCCGTCTTGGAGGCTGATGGCTGTGGTGTGGAAATGGGGCGCGGTGATGTTGAAGCACAGAAAAGAAACCAAGAAAACGGAAGGCGTGATGCGGCGGTGGTGGTGAGAGCGGGAAAAACAAAACAAAAGAAAAAAAAAAAAAAACAACAAAAAAAAAAAAAAAAAAAAAAAAAAAAAAAAAAAAAAAAAAAAAAAAAAAAGAAGGAAAAACAACAAGAAACAAAAAAGAAAACAAAAAGTCTATCAATATTAAAATGTAAATGGAAATGGACCCAGGTATAACCTCCCTGCACAAATAGCAGAGAGTCCGATGATAATAAAAATGTGCCAGAATGTTAACGTCCCTACAAAACAAACCCAACGATAATATTAATGAAAGAGTGAACCGTATGTAACATTGCAACAGACATAATGAAACCTGATAAATTGTATAAGGGCAGCAGCCGTTGACCTTTGGCCCTGTATTCAGAATAAAAAGAGCCAAAGATCGTTACCCCAATGAAAAAGACACTGAAACACGTATGTAACATAGTAGCGATGGCGAGACATTGTAGCATCTGTGACCAGAGAGTTTGCGCTGGACTGCGCGAGTGTTGCGAGCGGTTCTCAGTCAGTCAGTCAGTCTGTGTAGTTGAGGGCTGTACTCTGTCAGTAGTCGTCGCGTGCAGTACGCTAATAGTCGTCATGCAGAGCGGTCGGTCAGTAGTAGCAGCCGAGTGCGGTTGTGTGATGTAGGCGGTCGGCAACACTGGTCAAGATGGTGAATAAGGTATACTGTTAATTGATATAATCGTTAGATAATGAGAAATTGTATTTATTGTAATTATTCTCCAACAAGTTCCCCAATAATAATTTTTATTTCAAAAGCATTTTTCAAACATTTAATCTTTTATTGAACTAAAGAGTTCGTTCCACTTCTTTGAAGAAAAATGTCACTAAAATCACAAAGAAAGAGAATATTATTATTTGCAATGCAGTTCCTCCAAGCGCTGCGCAACAACCAGAGCAGAAATGTGACATCCATTTATTCGGAGGTAAGACTTTAATTCTGATTGTTTTGCACAGGGCCAAAGACCGATATTTCGGTTTAATTGAAGTTTCTTGTCACTGAACGGACTTTTGTAAATGTTGTGTGAAGACTTTATATTTGAGTCAGATTGCGAATTGCACATTTTTGTTGCCATTTTCAATACCTCTCATTGTGGGCGAGGTTACAATTAGCGCAATGTCCATTAGCATCCGTAAATAACATTGTCCATTATTTTAAATATTGCTGGGAGGTTACAACACACACACACACAAAACAAAAAACAAAAAAAAACAAAAAATTGCATTTATATCCGCTCCTCAATTGTAGATACCCCTTACACAGCTGTGTGCAATGAATGAGTGCTGGCTGGTAATTAATTGCACTCCTTGGAGGGAAATGCCATAGGAAGTAGTCTTTAAAAAGTGAATGTTTTTCGTTAAGAGACAAAAGTTACTTTAGAAAAAAAGTAATAGTGGGGCTTTTGTTGTTGAACAAAATAAGTACAATGAACATACGTTATCAGATTTGCGCAATGCAGCGTCACACCACCTTTTGATTATAACACAATATACTATACATCGTCCCGAACCGTGACCAGAGTCGCGAGACGAGCAGAGCACGCCGCCGACGCCCGCTCAGTACAACCGTCCACCCGCTACTACTGTCGACCGACTACTACCTCTCCCGACTCGCGCTACAATATATATAACAACTGTTCCTGGCGACCCGGTGCGTGCAACTACTGTCGTCTGGCGCGGTCCAAGCGCCGACTAGCAGCGATAAAGAACTCTCTGGTCAGACAGAGATGCTGTCATGCCTCGCCATCGCTCTGGTAATGAATACATACGTGGTGCAGCGTGCGTACCACCGGAACACGCAGTGGCGGAGCCAAAGACTGTGTTGTCGAGGTCGAGTGCGAGTGGGAAGAGAGGCAGCGTCGGCACGGAGATGCAAGCGAGCGCGAGACGCACGGGGGCTGCGGCGTGGCGCGTTTGCGGTCGGCGCCTTTGGTGGCAACGGCCGGGACAAGCAGCGGTGTATGGTGTGGTGCGGGGCGGACAGGGGCGGCGGTGGACGGGGAGGAGGCGGCGCGACGACGGCATGGGGGCGAAAACGGGACGGGGGACGGCGGATGTTGAGAGGCGTCACGCGCGGACAGGACACAGACACAGAGACACACAGATTGGAAAGGGAGGGTGCGCGGTAGTAGTTGGGAATGTGCGTACCGTGCGGGATGGGAGTGGGCGAGGAACACGGTCGTGGCCCCTGTTTTGGGTGCGTGTGATGACGTCGGTGTGTTGTGGGAAGGGAAGGTGCTGTGGCGGCGGCGCGTAATGGGCGTAGGCCGAAAAGAGAAAGGAACGTGGGCAGTGTGTTGGCAAGCGTCGGTTCGACTGCGACGTTGATGGGCAGGGCAGGGCAAGGTTAATGGTGGTAGGAGTAGGCGTGTGGGCGCAAAAAATCTGCCGCTGCAGGCGGTGCCGTAACCGCCATGGCGGGAAGGAGAGAGGGCCAAAGAAAGAAAGAAGAAAACAAAAAAAAAAAAAGGAGGGGGGGGGGGCGAAAGTGGAGAGGCGGTGGTGTGAGAAGGGCGGGGGCGGAAGGAAGGCAGGAAGGACAAGAGGCGAGGCGACGGCTTGCTTTGTGTATCGGTCGGTCTCTGGCTATGCTTCGTTTTCTGCAGCAGGGTCGGTGCGCGGCGTGGCTCGCGGCAGTGGGAACGCCTGGTGGCTGGACGGCCAGCAATGCGGTTGGATGGGCGGCCACAGCACCGCACCTGTGCCCGAGGAGGAGACGCTGGCGGCGGGCCCTGAGGTGAGGCCGGCTCGGCTGGGGCTGTGGATGTGTAGGTGTGCGCCGCTGCTGCAACAACGAGTAAAACGCGAGAAGAAGGGATGGCGGTAGAGAGGAAAAAAAGAAAAAGGTCGTGTTGTGTTGATGCGCAGGCAGACGCGTACAGAGGGACGAGCCCGGTCTGCAGCAGGGTGTGGCCGTGCCGAGTGCAGAGCAGCGGCGGCTCGGTTCGGTTCGGCCCGGCCCGGCGGGCCGCGCTGTTGTCGCGGACGTGAGCGCCCCCTGGCGGGTGGCCGGAGGCGGCGCGGCGTGTTGGACGTGTGGCTGGTGGCAGTGCACAATTTGCGAGTGGCTGGCGGTGTGGTGTGGCGGTTGGCGCGTCGGGCGGCGGAGAGGTATGTGTTGCGGGCGCCCTTTGCTGCGCTGCGTCGTTGCGTGTGCCGTACAGGGCGGGCGCTTGTCGACTGTGTGGGCGGTGTGGCGAATTGGCGTGAAACGGCTGCCGAGAGGTGTGTGGTAGCGAGCCGGTCGGTGGTGTCAGTGCGAAGGGGAATGTGCGTGCGTTTGGCGGTTTCGGTGTGCTTTTTGCGGCGTGAGAGTGGGAATTAGTGGGGCCGGCTGTTGTGTTGGTTCCTTGTGTCTTGTGTCGCGTAGCTTGATGGCAACGTGGAAGGACGCCGGTTTCGTTTCGAGCCTTGCGTGTGGTTGTCGACGTTGACTGGTTGGCGTGTGCCGATGCACGTGCATGTGTGGGTCGCGAGTGCGTTTTTGGCTGGCTGTGTGTGTGTGTGTGTGTGTGTGTGTGTGTGTGTGTTTTGGGGGGGAAGGGGGAGGCGGTGGTGAAAGTGCAGTCGTTGCCACGGGCGTCGTCGGGTGGGGCTGGGGCTGTGCGTCGTGGCGGAAAGGTGGTAGGTTGCGGGAAGCGAGCCCGTCGTTGACGGTGTCGCGTGAGTTGTGAATCGAGTGGGGCGCGGGGCGCGGGACAGGAGCAGCGTGCCGCTGCGTCGTGGTCGTCAGCAGAGGCTGTGCGTGTGCTTGTCCTTTTTGTGGGCGGTTCGTGCGAGGCGTTTTTGTTTTGTGTTGCCCTAGTTGTTAGTTTATTTTGTTTGTGTTTGTTATTTTGAGACGACGACTGGTTGGTGGCGTGCGCGCGAAGTGGCGGTGTGCGCTTCCCGTGTCGTTTGTGTTGTTTGGTTTTTTTGTTTTTGTGTGTTTTTTTTTTTTTTTTTTTTTTTTTTTTTTTTTTTTGCACTGGGCCCCGGTGGGTGGGTGCGTGTGTGTCGATTGCCGGCTGGCGAAAGGTGCGCCATCGGCGGGGTGGGTCGCCGGCACAAGTAGAGGCGGCGGCGTTGTTGCTGTTGTTGTGTGGTGTTTGTTTTGTTCGGCTGTGTCGGCGAGCTGTGTTGCGGTGCGTGTGAATGGTGGTGCAAAAGTGCTGGCGTTGGGGCTGCGACTGCGACGGCGACGGCGGCGAGCCGCGGGCGCGCCATTGATAGTGATGTTGTGAACAGCGGCTGTGTACGGTAGTGGTGTTGTTGTAGCACGACGTGCATCCGGGCCGGCGCGGAAAGCGCAGTTGCGGGCGGTTGCCCTTCGGTGCCAGCCATGTCGCGTGAGCGGCGGGTTGCTCTGGTGTCGACACGTGGTGCTCTGGGTTGTTGTGTGGTGCCCTTTGGCCGGTGGGGGTGGTTCGCGTGTGTCTCGTTCGCGCTCGGTGTCTGGTCGTGGTCGTGCTGCTCCCCCGTCTGTCGGCGGTTTCCGACGTCGTCTGTACGTTTTTGTTCGTTTGCGGCGTGCCTGCCGACGTCGTCCCGTCGCGACCTTTCAACCGAAAGTGTGGCGCCCGAAGGTGAACGAACGTAACCCTGACCTCGGCGCTTTACGCTGAGCCGAGCGAACCGAACCGAACCTAACCTGTGGTGTGGCGAGGTGAGCTCAGCCTGTGAGCCCCTAACGTCTACGTAAGGTAAGCTGTCCGGCTCACGCCTCACGTTTTTGAACGCTTTTTTAACCTACGTTTGACGCTTCTTAACCTAGCACTGACCCCTTAACCTAACGTGTAACCTAACCTAACCTAACCTAACCTAACCTAACCTAACCTAACCTAACCTCTGACGCCTGACGTGTTTGAATGCTTAACCTAAGTTTGACGCTTAACCTAACCCAAGTCCCCTTAACCTAACCCACGTCCACCTAACCTAACCTAACCTAACGTAGACGTGTAAACGTAATGTGTAACGCGTAACGTGTAAGGTCGGCTGTCGTGTGTGCTTGACGGCAGATTGGGTTGGTCTGTAGATTCGGATTGCGGTTTGCCTCGGTCGAGGGGTTGGGTCGGAAGCGGCGAGGGGCGGCGGCGCCTGTTGCGCAGGCGGCGTCCGTTTGCGGCGGGCAATTGTTGAGAAACGGCTGTGAATGTTGGCGGGCGAGAGGAGGAGGACGGCGCGCGATGTGGCCCGACGGCTGCGGGCCGATCGGGAAACGGCGGGAGGGCGACGGAAGGCGATGGGGCGGCGGAGGCGCGTTTGCACGGCCGTCATCGCCGCACGCCTCGGCTTGTGTGGCTGTGGCGCCGGCCGCGCTGGCCGGGCTGCCGCGGCGACGGTGTGGGAGTTTTGCCGAAGGTTTGGCCATTGTGGCGGGTCGTCGGCTGGGGCTGTGGGGGCGGCATTTGGGCGGGGGCGGCGATTCTCGGCGGGCCGACCCAGGCTGTAGCGCGCGGTAGCTGCAGTTTGGCCGTGGTTTGCGGCGCTGCCGTGGCGACTGGTTGGCGACTGTGGTGTGGCTGTGTGTAGCCCCATCCTCGGTGGTTTGAAAGGCGCGGGCGGTTGTGGCGCAGGTTTGGGGCTGCTCCGCACAGGCTGTCGGACGTTGGGCGGTAGCAAGCGCGGGAGGCGCGGCGCGGCGGCGCGCAGAGTGGCGGCCGCTCTCTCGGCCGTCCGCGCCCGCCCGCGACACTGGCTGGGCCTTGTGATTCTCTGCTCTGCTGCTGTGCTGTGCTTGCGTGCCTGCCTGCCGTCCCGCTCGCTCTCGCTGTGTGTTACGCGCGTCGTCGAAATGGCAGATCAGGCGGCTACGAACGAGACTGCTGCGGCACCCGCCGCCACCGGCACTACGAAGAAGGCCAAGTCTGCGTCGTCTGCGAAGAAGCCGCGCGCCAAGCCTGCGCACCCGCGCACCTCTGAGATGGTGACGGCCGCCATCAAGAGTCTGAAGGAGCGCGGCGGGTCGTCGCTGCAGGCGATCAAGAAGTACATAGCCGCGCACTACAAGCTGGACGCGGAGAAGCTGGCGCCGTTTATCAAGAATTACCTCAAGTCGGCCGTCGTGGCGGGCGAGCTGGTGCAGACGAAGGGGAAGGGCGCGTCCGGCTCGTTCAAGCTTGCCGGCGCCGGCGGCGGGGGGGCGGCCGAGGGCGGCAAGGCTCGTGCTGGCGGTGCCAAGAAGAAGCGCGCCGCTCCGGCCAGCAAGGAGAAGAAGGGCGCCCGTGCGGCCGGCGCAAAGAAGGCTGGTGGCGTGAAGGCGGCGACCGGTCGGAAGGCGGGCGCCGCCAAGAAGGCGTCTGCGGCGTCGGCCGCGCCCGCGGGTGCGAAGAAGGCGGCTGCGGCCAAGCCGGCCAAGGCCAAGTCGCCGTCGAAGGCGAAGAAGGCCGCCAAGGTTCCGACGAAGAAGCCGAAGGCGCCGCGCCCGAAGAAGGCGACGACGCCGTCTAAGGCGAAGGCTTCGCCCAAGAAGAAGAAGTAGAGTAGAGGAGAAAGAGATGGGAGAAAGGAAGGGTTTGGCGCTTGACTCCGTCGTCCCCACCCCCCGTCGTCGTCTAGTGGCGCGCAAGAGACGCGCGGCCCAAAACGGCCCTTCTCAGGGCCATCAAAGCACGTCGGGGAAGGTTTTGATTGTCGTGTTGCGTTTGGTGTGGGTGTCTGTCTGGCGTTTCTGTATGCCCGTGGGGATGCTGTTTGCGTGCCGTGGTGGTTGGATTGCGGGGGTCGGTGGCGGGTGTGGGCGGCGGTAGCGGTAAGCGGTGTTGTTGTTGTTGTCGTGGTTGATTGTCGCCGTGTTTGTGGCGGCGGCCGACGGTTGGTTTTTCTGTCACGTTGTTTTGTTTGAATACGTTGGTTGGCTTGCCTGCGTTCGTTCGTCTCGGATGTCTGTCTTGTCGAGTCGTGTCTGGTCTTTGTTTTGTTTTGTTCCTTTGTGTGTGTGTGTGTGTGTGTTATGTTTTGCAACGGGGGGCACGTTGAGATGTGGAAGGAGTCGGCGGGGATTTCGGTGGCGCGTAGAGCGAGCGAGCGCGCGCGCCTGCCTGGCCGTTGGCCGTCGGAGTGGAGTGCGGGTTTTTTTTGTTTTCGAAACGAAAGCGGCGGCCGGCCAGCCACCCGTGCGGTGTGACGTCGGCCGTTGGGTATTGTGCGCTTTGAGCGCCGGGGAGGGATGATGTGTGATTGTTGCGCGCTGCTAGCAGGCAGGCAGAGTGAGCGGGTGTGGCGGACGGACGGGAAGTGGTGGTTTTTTTTTGTTTTTGGGTTGCGGGGCGAGAGGCAGGCGACCGACAAAGTTTGCTCGCGACGGAGAGATGTTAGTGGCCCTGAAAAGGGCCGTTTTTGTTTGTGCGGTGCGGTGCGGTGCGGTGCCGCGGCGCGGTTTAGGCGCGCTCGCCGCGGATGCGGCGCGCGAGCTGGATGTCCTTGGGCATGATGGTGACGCGCTTGGCGTGGATTGCGCACAGGTTGGTGTCTTCGAAGAGGCCGACGAGGTAGGCCTCGCTGGCCTCCTGCAGGGCCATGACTGCGGAGCTCTGGAAGCGCAGGTCGGTCTTGAAGTCCTGGGCGATCTCGCGCACTAGGCGCTGGAATGGCAGCTTGCGGATGAGCAGCTCTGTGCTCTTCTGGTAGCGCCTGATTTCTCGCAGGGCGACGGTGCCCGGCCTGTAGCGGTGGGGCTTCTTGACGCCTCCGGTGGCGGGCGCGCTCTTCCTCGCCGCCTTGGTGGCGAGCTGTTTGCGCGGCGCCTTTCCGCCGGTGGACTTGCGGGCCGTTTGCTTTGTGCGGGCCATGGCGGTAGCGGTAGCGGTAGCGGAGCGGCGTGCGTGGAGGTTAGGTGCGGCGCGGCGTCCGGTGCTGCCTTGACAACGGGCCCGCGCGCCTCCGTGCTGCGCTTATATGCCCTCGGTTGCGCGTGGTGGGGGGAGGGCGGGCCAGAGTCTATATAGGGGGGCGGCGGGCGCGCTGGGCGCGGACTCGCAGTCGAGCAGCCGACCCGAGCGGAACGCTGCTCTCTGCACCTGGCGTAGCTGCCCGCGGATAGCTCCTTGGAGTGGTCCCCAATAAGCTACAACTGGCGTAGCTGCCAGTGACGCTCTTCTGAGCGGCACGAACCCGCGCAAGCTGCTTAACGCTTTCGGGCGCTAAGTGGCAAGAGCTTCGGCTCCACTTCCTGCAACTTCGGTTGCAAACCTCCCCAGCGGGACTCTCCCGTTCTTTGGTAGGGTAATCTCAGTGTCAGGGGCCCGTTCACGTCGGATAACCCCGCGCACTGTAGGCCGCTCTCTTCAACCCGCGCTCTCTTGCGCCGCGCATTGCACTCCGCGCAGATAGGTCGTAGGGACCCCCCTCTTCTGTAGGAACAGGATACACAGCGCTATCGCTAAAAAGCATTATTGTCGCTCCTTAAAAAGAGCAAAATTGTCGTGTTCCATCCTTCCCTATCCAAATAAATAATTACTCCTGAAACAGCGAAGATGTCCGATCTTTCCTGTGCTTCCCCACCACTCACCCGCAGCAAAGCTGCAGCACAAGAGGCGGTAATGCCGGCTACTCCCGCCATCATTTCCGTCCCGCTGTCCACCTTCCAGGAGCAGGTTGCCCTGAAGGACCAGCAGATCGCGGAACAGCTGGAGCTGATCGCAGAGCTGATGGGCAGCGAAAACACACGAACAGAAACACCCACACCACACACACAGGCACCTGCTGAACAACAGAAGGACATGCCCCCTATATCACCTCTGGCGGCCCAGGCACCGACGGAACCGGTTCCAGAGCCGACAGAGGACACAACAAACACTGATGAAGACGGGCCGTGGCAGCAGGTCGGCCCAAGGCGCAAACAGCAGCCAACTACACAAACAAGTGAGCCCACAAACTCACGAGGCAACGGCCAAGCGCTGCTGCCAACACCATCCACGCCGCGAACAAACAATAACAACACAGGGACCAACACAAACAACCCTGCGACTGCAGCAACCACAAACATACACGCAGCTACGCAGAACACTAACAACACCGCGACCGGCTTCCCACCGGTCATCATTCACAACTATGGAGACCTAAGTCTCCTAAACAGAGAATTTAACAATAAGCACAGCCCCACAACATACTACTCCAAGCTCACCGGGGAACACGCCGCACTGTACGTGGCGAACAAGACAGACTACACGAATCTACTGGACTTTCTCAAAGAAAGGAAGGTAGAACACTTCACGTACAGGACAGTCTTGGAAAAAACACAACAGTACGTGATTAAGGGGATAGACTCACGAACCCCGACCGACACGGTACACAACGAACTCTCTGCTCTCGGGTGGGAGTGCATTCGGGTAAACCGGATGTCAGAGTTCGGCACAGCGAGACCGTCACATAACTACATGGCGGAGCTGGCCGACACGGCCAAATCCCGCGACCTGCTGAAGTTAAAATTATTTCTTCACATGGTCGTTAATGTAGAGGTGTACAACACGCCGCGCACCCCCCAACAATGCCACAACTGCCAGCGCTATGCGCACGCGGGTATCAGATGCGGTCTCGCACCCCGCTGCCGCATTTGCGCCGGCGGTCACACAACCCAACGCTGCAAACTCCCCAATACAGCACCTCGCAAGTGCGCCAACTGTGGTGCTGCCCATCCGGCAAACTACAGAGGGTGCATTGCATACAAAGCAGCTCTGAGGCGCAAAATCGCCAAACATGCGAAACCAACCGCCATCACAGTTCCAAAACCGCCCCCGCGCCCAGTAAGAAGTGGTTTATCCTTCGCTGGAGCGGTCGCTGGCAGCCCCAGCAGCGCGGGACGGTCAGAGGAGCCCCAGAGCTCAGAACACGCTCAGCAAACACCCCCAGCAACAGGCACACAACAGACATGCACAACAAATGACACCACACCCGCACCGGGCACACCGCACGAGACAAGCAACAACACCACCCTACCCCCTGAGATCGCGAACTGCAGCCCACCACAGGCTACAGAAAACACACACACACAGGGACAACCACAGCGCCAGAGGAGGAGGAGAAGGAGAAACAGCCGCAGCACGAGGAACACGACCGCACCACAACAATTACACAGGCAACAGAACACCAACACCCACGAACACATCCCGGACACCAACTCAACAACCCACATAACACACCCACTCACCTCAGAAAATACACAGCCGCCCACAACTGCCACACGAACAACCGACTCGCAGGCCAGCCCTCACCAAACGCCAACACTGGAACAAGCGGCCGCTAACACGACCAACAACTCCCAGGCCGACATGACCAACATCACAACAACATTCCAGAGAATAATGGAAACATTATTCCCCGGACGCACGACCACCGAAATAGTCACGAAGATTATGGGGTGTGTCTCACAACTCTTTATGCAGTTCATGTCGGGTACGCTCAACTGGACTAGCTTCCAAGCCACTATCACACCGCTCTTTACACTACTACATGGATAATACACCACACCAGCCCCGAAACGCAGACTTAAACACAGTCACACAGATCCTGTTTTGGAATGCCAACGGGATCGCAAACAAAAAAGCCGAGATGGCCACGTTCATGGAGCGAAAGGGTATCCGAATCGCTCTTGTGAACGAA
This sequence comes from Schistocerca americana, assembly GCF_021461395.2. Classification (NCBI taxonomy): domain Eukaryota; kingdom Metazoa; phylum Arthropoda; class Insecta; order Orthoptera; family Acrididae; genus Schistocerca; species Schistocerca americana. Next base: position 38,979 of record NW_025726699.1, read on the forward strand.
ACACTGCTTACGCCTCGCAAACAACTAAACCTCCCAGGTTATTGCGTCTATCGTACCGACCGAGCGGATGGCAGGAGGGGAGGCGGCACGGCAATCATTATACACAGAGACATAGACCACACGAACATCGAGCTCCCAGCACTTGAAAGACTGGAGGCTACGGCCGTTAGGGTCAAGTTCAACGGAGCCAACACCACACTGGTATCGCTATACAATCCTCCTAAAAACATAGTAACACGCGATATCAGCACAGTACTCAACATGGCACCGCGGGTAATAGCCGCTGGAGACCTCAACGCAAAACACCCCGATTGGAACTCACGAATACGAACCTCCAACGGCAAGAAACTGTACGAACACGCACTAGGCCGAAACTACATTATACTTGGGCCGGACGTTCCGACGTTCGTGCCTACACAGGCCCGACATAGGCCAGACGTGTTAGACATAGCCCTCATAAAGGGCATCACATGCACACTCAACCTAACGGTTGAAAACGATCTGGACTCAGACCACATGCCTGTAATACTGCACATGGAAGAGACACTGCAGGACATTGAACCACGCAGGATGCTTAACTACAAACGTGCGAACTGGACACTGTTCAAGGAAACGCTTGATAGTCGCATTCCTGACACTCACGAAATTAACAACACACAGCAAATCGATGAGGCTGTGGAGGCTCTCACAACTGCCGTCCAAGACGCAATGACTGACGCCATTCCATTTACAACACCAAGACAACACTCGACGGCCCTGCCCCAGGAAATCCTGGGCCTTATCTCAATGAGGAACCGCCTCAGGAGATACTGGCAGCGTACCAGGCGTCCGTTCTATAAACTGCACGTCAACAGACTCCAGGGCATAATACGGAATAAAATCCAAACATTCAGAAACGAACAATGGGGACAGAGACTCGCTCGGCTGGATACCACACGTCCTGGCGTGTGGCAGCTGGCCAGACACTTCACCAGGGAGAAACATTACATTCCCACGTTACAAGGACCAGACGGCCCAGCCTACTCCGCGACGGAGAAGGCGGAGCTTATGGCCACAACACTTGCAGCGTCCTTCATGCCGAATCTGGTTCCTTCAGACCCAGCATTCACACTTGAAACGGACCAGGAGGTTACACGACTTGTAGCCCAGCCCTCGCGCGACGTAATCAGACGTGCTAGCACAAATGAAGTCACATGGGCTATCAAGCACACCAACGCTAGAAAAGCCCCTGGGCCTGATGGCATTCAAAACCGTGTCCTCCAGGAGTTCACGGATAAAGCCGTAGAATACCTCACACACCTAACGAATGCCATCCTGACACACCAACACTTCCCTGACTTTTGGAAGGCGGCCAAGGTCCTGATGTTCAGGAAGCCAGGGAAAGACCACTCCCTCCCACAAAATTACCGTCCCATCAGTCTGCTGTGCTCGCTCAGCAAGATTGTTGAGAAGGTAATACTAAAACGTATCACTAGGCATTGCATCGCCAACGACACCCTAAGACCGGAGCAATTCGGCTTTAGGAATCACCACTCGACAACACAACAACTCCTCCGCGTAGTCGAACATATAACACACGGCTACAACATGAACAAAGCCACAGGGGCCGTGTTCCTAGACATCGAAAAGGCTTTCGATCGTCTCTGGCACAACGGACTCATACGCAAACTAAGCGAAGCTGGTTTCCCAGACGGACTCGTACGTCTCATACACTCATATCTCACGAACAGATGTTTCAACACTAACGTGCAGGATAAACAATCAACACAACACGGTATCCAAGCTGGAGTACCCCAAGGAAGCATTCTGGGGCCCATCTTGTTTAACCTGTACATTAATGACTACCCAGCGACACGAAACACGACGTTAGCCGTCTACGCGGATGACACAGCCATCCTCGCGCAAGACTGGAAACCGTCGAACATCAACTCACGAATACAGACAGCACTCAGAACAGCTGAGCCTTGGCTGGAGCGATGGCGTATTAAAGTAAACGTCGACAAGTGCGAAGCAGTTCTGTTCACACGCAGACCGAAACTACTGCGCAAACACCAACACTGTAGACCGATAACACTACATACACGCCCAATACGTTTCCGAGAGAAAGTCAGATACCTTGGTGTCTGGCTGGACCGGAAACTTACGTGGGGGGACCACATCGAATACGTTGCCAACCGAGCGCACGCGAGGCTCAAACAGCTCTACCCAATGCTCAACAGGGAAAGCACACTGAATAGGAGGGTGTCGAGGTCCTTATACACTACACTGATTAGACCTCTGATGACGTACGCAGCTCCCGTCTGGGGATATGCAGCTCCCACACGACTGCGCCGCCTGCAGATCATACAGAACAAAGTGCTACGAATCATTAGCAATGCTCCACGCTACACACGCACCGTGGATCTTCACCATGAATACCGCCTTGATACCCTCAAGGAAGTATTCAAGAAACACGCTACACGACTATACAGGAACTCGAGACACTCGAACAATCCTTTCATCCTCACTCTGGGAAACTACGATCACAACCACAGGTGGAAACACAAGCGACCAAAGACACTGCTAGCTAGGGCATAACCACCTATGGTAAACTAACATACGCAAACAGCGACAAACGTCGGTAAGCCCCTGCATAACAGCAATACTGACTGGCAACTACCAGCTGCTATTAGAGCCGACCAACAGGCCACAGCAGGGACACCGACGAGCTCGCCCACAGACGCACGAACAATCTCCCAACACTCCCCCACACTGTGCCTCCGGTATATGACCTATCGGACACAAGACCGATAACAAACATAACTGTTGCAGGTCGCAGGACGCTGAACGAGGACTCTGTACCAGCACCCAGCGCCAGCCGCCGAGCAGCACAAACGCACAACGTCAAGGTATCGACATGCATGATACCCACTACTAACAAAGCCTATCCTTGCACAACCTATCGCAGGCAGCAAGACAACCGCTACTGCTCTTGCCGCCCGACCTAACTTTCGCAGAGGTTTTTTTCCCTTGGCTCTTGCCTTGGCACTTTTTTTCCTCTGCCCTTCAAACCGCTACCCTTCGTCAGATTTCGACCAATCTATCTCCAGATGAGCGCGTATTAATGGTTAATCCTAACCAGACGTACGCAAACATCGCAGTACCCACATCCTGCGACACCTCACTTTAGTGAATACTAACCCTTATGCAGAGATGGCAGTAGACCTTTTGTGTTGGCCATCATGCCGGTGTGGGCGTGGAGGGGCTCCACCTCTTGTTTTTAGCGCTGGGCGCAGACCGTAGCCGACTCGCCAGCCGCTGCAGCTGCTGTTTGTGCACGTTTTGCTTTGCCCGAGGAAGGAAGGATGACAGGCCGCGGCAAGGGAGGAAAGGGGCTCGGCAAGGGTGGCGCCAAGCGGCACCGCAAGGTGTTGCGCGACAACATCCAGGGCATCACGAAGCCCGCCATCCGCCGCCTGGCTCGCAGGGGCGGCGTGAAGCGCATCTCTGGTCTGATCTACGAGGAGACCCGCGGGGTGCTGAAGGTGTTCCTGGAGAACGTGATCCGCGACGCGGTGACGTACACTGAGCACGCCAAGCGCAAGACTGTGACGGCCATGGACGTGGTGTACGCCCTGAAGAGGCAGGGGCGCACCCTGTACGGTTTCGGCGGTTAGGCTGCGTCGCAGCGGGCGCTGGCCTTCCCGCGGCCGTGCTTGTGGGTGGGAGAGACTAGAAAACGGCCCTTTTCAGGGCCACCACACTGTTCGGAAGTTGAAAAGTGCGAAAGAGTCTGTGTTGTTGTTGCTGCGTGTGTGCGCTGTGTTGTTTGTTTGTTTCTTTCTTTCTTTCCGTTTGAGCGACGTGATGTGACTGGGAGGGGAGAAGGAAAGGAAACGTGTCATGTGGCTGGCTGTGTGTGGAGCTGCTTCGTTTGTGTGTTTGTTATTGTGTGTCTTTGTATCGATCGCGACGGAGATGGCGGGCTGTGTGTTGTTGTGCGAGAGGCGGTGATTATTTGCTTGCGTGGTTTGGCTCTGTGTGTTTGTTTGCGGCGGCGGCGTTGGGGTTTCCGAGGCAAGGCGTGTGGGCATAGGCGGCCGGATCAGCTGTTTCGTTCGTGTCGACGGCCGTTGCGCGCGGGAGTGGAGGGCGGTGTGTCGACACGCCTCCCTTTAACAATGGTCATTATTGCTGCCGTTGTCGGTTTGGAAGGCGACTGCGACCGTGCAAAATGTGTGTGTGTGTGTGTGTGTTTTGGGCCACACGGGCTGTGTGGACGACAAGATGGCGGACGTGCGCCGGCGGCGGCTGTGCTGTGACGGTGCAAAGTTAAAACAAAACAAGGTGCGGCGAGGACGACTGAAATTTTGCTTTGGACGTAGGTTTGTGTGGTGGCCCTGAAAAGGGCCGATTGTTGTGGGCCGAGCCGGCAAAGCGCGTTGCGTGCAGGGGAGCACGCGGCGCTGCGATTGCCTGGCCTCCTTTAGGCCTTCTTCTCGGTCTTCTTTGGCAGCAGGACGGCCTGGATGTTGGGCAGGACACCACCCTGTGCGATGGTGACGCCCGACAGGAGCTTGTTGAGCTCCTCGTCGTTGCGGATGGCAAGCTGCAGGTGGCGCGGGATGATGCGCGTCTTCTTGTTGTCGCGGGCCGCGTTTCCGGCCAGCTCGAGCACCTCAGCCGCGAGGTACTCCATGACGGCGGCGAGGTAGACGGGCGCCCCGGCGCCGACGCGCTCTGCGTAGTTTCCCTTGCGCAGGAGGCGGTGGATTCTGCCGACCGGGAACTGGAGCCCAGCCCTGCTTGAGCGGGACTTTGACTTGCCCTTGACTTTGCCTCCCTTTCCGCGTCCGGACATGGCGATGGGCTAGCGACGGTGCACACGAAACGGAAACGAAAACGACCGGTGCGAGCGGCAGCGAGTCGAGCAGCGGAGTGCGTGCCGGCGCAGCCGGGGTGGGGGTGCTTTATGGGCTCGGGTGCGGCGGCCGGTTGCGCGCGCGCCCCATTGGTCGGCGGCCGCAACAGGGCGAGCTGGTAAAGGTGCGGCGGCGGCTGGCGGCGGGTGCCACTGTGTGGGGAGACGCTGACTAGAGCGGAGCGCTTGCTACTGGTGTTGCTGCTGCCGTACGTTGGTTCGAGATGCCGCCCAAGACTAGCGGGAAGGCCGCCAAGAAGGCTGGCAAGGCGCAGAAGAACATTTCGAAGGGCGACAAGAAGAAGAAGCGCAAGAGGAAGGAGAGCTATGCCATCTACATCTACAAGGTGCTGAAGCAGGTGCACCCTGACACGGGCATCTCGTCGAAGGCGATGAGCATCATGAACAGCTTCGTGAACGACATTTTCGAGCGCATTGCGGCCGAGGCTTCTCGCCTGGCGCACTACAACAAGCGCTCGACCATCACGTCCCGCGAGATCCAGACCGCTGTGCGGCTGTTGCTGCCTGGCGAGCTGGCCAAGCACGCCGTGAGCGAGGGCACGAAGGCGGTGACCAAGTACACGAGCTCCAAGTAAGGAGGTGGCTCTGGAATGGAAGGAAGGATGGAGAAGGCTCCTCCGTTGCGAGAGCGGCAAAACGGCCCTTTTCAGGGCCACCAACTTGCCTTTTGCGGGAAGGGCGGAATTGTTGTTGTTGTTTGTGTGTGTGGACGGCTGTGATGTATGTGTGCATTTTGATTGTGGGTGGGGGGGCGCGTCAAAGCGTGTTGCGCGGGGTACGGCCACGAGGTTGGTCGCCGTGGCGTGGAATGGTGGCACGCCTCGTTGGCGTGGTTTTTGACCCATTGGTGTTGTTGGGGTGTGTGTGTGTGTTACCCGTCTGCGAGGGGGGACAGTGCGATCGGCGACTTTTGTGTCACCGTAACGACGGCCGTTTGCGGGTTTGTTTTTTTGCACATCATACATGGCGAGGGTGAAATGTGAAATGTTTTTGTTTGGTTTTTGTTTTGTTTTTTTGCCGCCCACTATTCCCTTTGCTGTACGCCGAGTTTGACAATGGTGCGACGTAACTGCAGCGTGGAGGTGTGTGAGTGACGTTGAAATGAACGTGCCATTAAGACGCATTGTTGTTGTATTGTACTGTACGTGTACGGCGACACGCACGATGATGTACCATTCGACTCTGATGTTTGATAGCCGTGTCTGACTGATTGCGTACGACGCACGCACACCGATGTCGTCATTCAAGATGCACGCTAGACGACGACGGCGGCGGCGGCGGTGGTCGTTTGTTTGGCGAATGTCTGTACACGTGTTTGTCTGTGTCCATCCGGTATGTATTTGTTTGTTTGAAAGTGTTTTGTGTGTCGGTGACGTGGTCCGATCCGTCGCCCCCTGAGTAACTGTCGATCGGCGCGATAGACCGGCGTCACGCAACTGAACCGAAGTCTTGGGCACACCCGTCATACTGTTGTACACCGTCGCGCTGAGAACGGTAACGAAAGGTTGACGTTGATCGGTCGAATGTCTGGGCAGAACGTGAGGAATGAGGCAAGAGTGCAAGGAGGGGGGGCAAAAGAGAGAGGAAGGGAAAAAGGGGAGAAACGCATTCGTAGAGCAACGGAACGTTCCCGTGTCGGAGGCGTATTGGAGCCGCACTGAAATGCGTTTAACGGCGGCGCGGCTGCAAGTGTCTGCCGTGGTGAACGTTACCTTTGACGGCTGCATTGGGCTTTGCCTTTGCTTTCGCTTTCGCGTTCGCTTTCGCTTTCCCGGATGTACGTAACGTTTGTTGATATGGTTCTGAGGAAGAGTGTATGACAGTGCCGTGCCGTCCATGTTCGTGTGCCCTCCCATTGTGTGTATGCTATTGTCTGTGTACTTGAATGATGTATGTAGGTGTTAGTGGACATGTTTTACCAGTGGGGGGAAATGGATCGTCGATAGTTGCCGTCACTCTGTCACGGTCGAGATGACGCACCCTCCGTACAGAAAGGTGTCGAGAAAGTGAGTGTGTGTGTGCGTCCGTGAATTGGCAGCGTTTGGAGGTGGGCGTGCCCTGCATGTGGCCCGGAAAAGGCTGTTCGTTAGGCGGTAGTGTTGTGTGGACAGGGGAGGGGCATGCGTAACGCTGCTGGCATGGCATTTCGGGAGATGGGAGGGGGCAAACGAGGAAACGAGGAGCGGCGGCCAAAGACGGGACGGGGAGGGGCGCGGTGTGGGTGGCTTGCGCCTGTGCTCGGCGTTGTGGTTTGTGCAAAAGAGGAGGAGAAAAACAATGTGAGTTGCCAGGGAGGGGAGCGGTGTTGTGTTGTGGTTGTCGTGGTGTAGCCGCAGACGCGGCTGTCAGTGAACGTGGCGAGACGGACGGATGCGCGGAGGGGCGGGGGCGGCGCATTTCGCCGGTGCCGTGCCGTGCCGTGCCTGAAAGCCGCGTGGTCGCTGTGTTGTTGGTGGCGTGGGGGCGAGGAGAGTACCGTACGGGTGTGCTTGTGCGCCGGAAATGGCACACTGCGCCCGCCCGTCTTGGAGGCTGATGGCTGTGGTGTGGAAATGGGGCGCGGTGATGTTGAAGCACAGAAAAGAAACCAAGAAAACGGAAGGCGTGATGCGGCGGTGGTGGTGAGAGCGGGAAAAACAAAACAAAAGAAAAAAAACAACAAAAAAAAGAAGGAAAAACAACAAGAAACAAAAAAGAAAACAAAAAGTCTATCAATATTAAAATGTAAATGGAAATGGACCCAGGTATAACCTCCCTGCACAAATAGCAGAGAGTCCGATGATAATAAAAATGTGCCAGAATGTTAACGTCCCTACAAAACAAACCCAACGATAATATTAATGAAAGAGTGAACCGTATGTAACATTGCAACAGACATAATGAAACCTGATAAATTGTATAAGGGCAGCAGCCGTTGACCTTTGGCCCTGTATTCAGAATAAAAAGAGCCAAAGATCGTTACCCCAATGAAAAAGACACTGAAACACGTATGTAACATAGTAGCGATGGCGAGACATTGTAGCATCTGTGACCAGAGAGTTTGCGCTGGACTGCGCGAGTGTTGCGAGCGGTTCTCAGTCAGTCAGTCAGTCTGTGTAGTTGAGGGCTGTACTCTGTCAGTAGTCGTCGCGTGCAGTACGCTAATAGTCGTCATGCAGAGCGGTCGGTCAGTAGTAGCAGCCGAGTGCGGTTGTGTGATGTAGGCGGTCGGCAACACTGGTCAAGATGGTGAATAAGGTATACTGTTAATTGATATAATCGTTAGATAATGAGAAATTGTATTTATTGTAATTATTCTCCAACAAGTTCCCCAATAATAATTTTTATTTCAAAAGCATTTTTCAAACATTTAATCTTTTATTGAACTAAAGAGTTCGTTCCACTTCTTTGAAGAAAAATGTCACTAAAATCACAAAGAAAGAGAATATTATTATTTGCAATGCAGTTCCTCCAAGCGCTGCGCAACAACCAGAGCAGAAATGTGACATCCATTTATTCGGAGGTAAGACTTTAATTCTGATTGTTTTGCACAGGGCCAAAGACCGATATTTCGGTTTAATTGAAGTTTCTTGTCACTGAACGGACTTTTGTAAATGTTGTGTGAAGACTTTATATTTGAGTCAGATTGCGAATTGCACATTTTTGTTGCCATTTTCAATACCTCTCATTGTGGGCGAGGTTACAATTAGCGCAATGTCCATTAGCATCCGTAAATAACATTGTCCATTATTTTAAATATTGCTGGGAGGTTACAACACACACACACACAAAACAAAAAACAAAAAAAAACAAAAAATTGCATTTATATCCGCTCCTCAATTGTAGATACCCCTTACACAGCTGTGTGCAATGAATGAGTGCTGGCTGGTAATTAATTGCACTCCTTGGAGGGAAATGCCATAGGAAGTAGTCTTTAAAAAGTGAATGTTTTTCGTTAAGAGACAAAAGTTACTTTAGAAAAAAAGTAATAGTGGGGCTTTTGTTGTTGAACAAAATAAGTACAATGAACATACGTTATCAGATTTGCGCAATGCAGCGTCACACCACCTTTTGATTATAACACAATATACTATACATCGTCCCGAACCGTGACCAGAGTCGCGAGACGAGCAGAGCACGCCGCCGACGCCCGCTCAGTACAACCGTCCACCCGCTACTACTGTCGACCGACTACTACCTCTCCCGACTCGCGCTACAATATATATAACAACTGTTCCTGGCGACCCGGTGCGTGCAACTACTGTCGTCTGGCGCGGTCCAAGCGCCGACTAGCAGCGATAAAGAACTCTCTGGTCAGACAGAGATGCTGTCATGCCTCGCCATCGCTCTGGTAATGAATACATACGTGGTGCAGCGTGCGTACCACCGGAACACGCAGTGGCGGAGCCAAAGACTGTGTTGTCGAGGTCGAGTGCGAGTGGAAGAGAGGCAGCGTCGGCACGGAGATGCAAGCGAGCGCGAGACGCACGGGGGCTGCGGCGTGGCGCGTTTGCGGTCGGCGCCTTTGGTGGCAACGGCCGGGACAAGCAGCGGTGTATGGTGTGGTGCGGGGCGGACAGGGGCGGCGGTGGACGGGGAGGAGGCGGCGCGACGACGGCATGGGGGCGAAAACGGGACGGGGGACGGCGGATGTTGAGAGGCGTCACGCGCGGACAGGACACAGACACAGAGACACACAGATTGGAAAGGGAGGGTGCGCGGTAGTAGTTGGGAATGTGCGTACCGTGCGGGATGGGAGTGGGCGAGGAACACGGTCGTGGCCCCTGTTTTGGGTGCGTGTGATGACGTCGGTGTGTTGTGGGAAGGGAAGGTGCTGTGGCGGCGGCGCGTAATGGGCGTAGGCCGAAAAGAGAAAGGAACGTGGGCAGTGTGTTGGCAAGCGTCGGTTCGACTGCGACGTTGATGGGCAGGGCAGGGCAAGGTTAATGGTGGTAGGAGTAGGCGTGTGGGGCGCAAAAAATCTGCCGCTGCAGGCGGTGCCGTAACCGCCATGGCGGGAAGGAGAGAGGGCCAAAGAAAGAAAGAAAGAAAGAAGAAAACAAAAAAAAAAAAAGGAGGGGGGGGGGGCGAAAGTGGAGAGGCGGTGGTGTGAGAAGGGCGGGGGCGGAAGGAAGGCAGGAAGGACAAGAGGCGAGGCGACGGCTTGCTTTGTGTATCGGTCGGTCTCTGGCTATGCTTCGTTTTCTGCAGCAGGGTCGTCGTGCGCGGCGTGGCTCGCGGCAGTGGGAACGCCTGGTGGCTGGACGGCCAGCAATGCGGTTGGATGGGCGGCCACAGCACCGCACCTGTGCCCGAGGAGGAGACGCTGGCGGCGGGCCCTGAGGTGAGGCCGGCTCGGCTGGGGCTGTGGATGTGTAGGTGTGCGCCGCTGCTGCAACAACGAGTAAAACGCGAGAAGAAGGGATGGCGGTAGAGAGGAAAAAAAGAAAAAGGTCGTGTTGTGTTGATGCGCAGGCAGACGCGTACAGAGGGACGAGCCCGGTCTGCAGCAGGGTGTGGCCGTGCCGAGTGCAGAGCAGCGGCGGCTCGGTTCGGTTCGGCCCGGCCCGGCGGGCCGCGCTGTTGTCGCGGACGTGAGCGCCCCCTGGCGGGTGGCCGGAGGCGGCGCGGGCGTGTTGGACGTGTGGCTGGTGGCAGTGCACAATTTGCGAGTGGCTGGCGGTGTGGTGTGGCGGTTGGCGCGTCGGGCGGCGGAGAGGTATGTGTTGCGGGCGCCCTTTGCTGCGCTGCGTCGTTGCGTGTGCCGTACAGGGCGGGCGCTTGTCGACTGTGTGGGCGGTGTGGCGAATTGGCGTGAAACGGCTGCCGAGAGGTGTGTGGTAGCGAGCCGGTCGGTGGTGTCAGTGCGAAGGGGAATGTGCGTGCGTTTGGCGGTTTCGGTGTGCTTTTTGCGGCGTGAGAGTGGGAATTAGTGGGGCCGGCTGTTGTGTTGGTTCCTTGTGTCTTGTGTCGCGTAGCTTGATGGCAACGTGGAAGGACGCCGGTTTCGTTTCGAGCCTTGCGTGTGGTTGTCGACGTTGACTGGTTGGCGTGTGCCGATGCACGTGCATGTGTGGGTCGCGAGTGCGTTTTTGGCTGGCTGTGTGTGTGTGTGTGTGTGTGTGTGTGTGTGTGTGTGTGTGTGTGTGTTTTGGGGGGGGAAGGGGGAGGCGGTGGTGAAAGTGCAGTCGTTGCCACGGGCGTCGTCGGGTGGGGCTGGGGCTGTGCGTCGTGGCGGAAAGGTGGTAGGTTGCGGGAAGCGAGCCCGTCGTTGACGGTGTCGCGTGAGTTGTGAATCGAGTGGGGCGCGGGGCGCGGGACAGGAGCAGCGTGCCGCTGCGTCGTGGTCGTCAGCAGAGGCTGTGCGTGTGCTTGTCCTTTTTGTGGGCGGTTCGTGCGAGGCGTTTTTGTTTTGTGTTGCCCTAGTTGTTAGTTTATTTTGTTTGTGTTTGTTATTTTGAGACGACGACTGGTTGGTGGCGTGCGCGCGAAGTGGCGGTGTGCGCTTCCCGTGTCGTTTGTGTTGTTTGGTTTTTTTGTTTTTGTGTGTTTTTTTTTTTTTTTTTTTTTTTTTTTTTTTTGCACTGGGCCCCGGTGGGTGGGTGCGTGTGTGTCGATTGCCGGCTGGCGAAAGGTGCGCCATCGGCGGGGTGGGTCGCCGGCACAAGTAGAGGCGGCGGCGTTGTTGCTGTTGTTGTGTGGTGTTTGTTTTGTTCGGCTGTGTCGGCGAGCTGTGTTGCGGTGCGTGTGAATGGTGGTGCAAAAGTGCTGGCGTTGGGGCTGCGACTGCGACGGCGACGGCGGCGAGCCGCGGGCGCGCCATTGATAGTGATGTTGTGAACAGC